>NC_141160.1:71115483-71377983 GCF_053477565.2 Lygodium microphyllum
CCTTGATCTTGGCTGGTCCTTCGATTGGTTCGCTCGTCTGCCCTTGACGTTTGGCGCTTAACAGAACTACTACCCTATCCTCTTTTTTGAATTTCGTGAAGCGTTTAGGGAGGTCGCGCGGCTTTCGTTGTTCTTCTGATCGTGTATCCTTGGGTTGCTTTGCCTTTTCCCGCCTTAACTGTCTGCGCCTCAGGTGGACGGGTAGGTCCCCCTTGGTGCGTCTGGTTATGGGCAGCCTAGGGATCTCTGGATCACTGTCCGAAGTAACTTCCGATTCAGAGTCAAACCCTCCATCTTCGCTAGAAGAGGTGGTCTTTCTTGGTGGCTGCAGTTCAGATGGCGATTCGGTCCTAAGTATTGATGTCGTTCCTGGGTGGGCTAGGCCTGCTTGCTCAAGGTGTATGGCTCCTATGCATTCCAACCAAGCGCGATCACATTCCATGCGCATGACTCCTCGCTCTACTCTAAGGGCCTGCCTTCCCTGCGGTTTGGCGTCTGCTCGTATCCGCTCAATTTCTCGTCCTTCAATGTCGTATTCTACGGTATCTACTTCACCCTCGCTCTCATCACTGAAGGATTGGCAGTCTTCGTATTCGTCGCTGGAATCTTTGTCATCCGACTGCTCGTTATCTCCTAGGGCTTGGTATGCCTCGTGTCGTTGGTCAGGAACTAGGGCCCATTTATACATGAGGTTTAAATCGT
This sequence comes from Lygodium microphyllum, assembly GCF_053477565.2. Classification (NCBI taxonomy): domain Eukaryota; kingdom Viridiplantae; phylum Streptophyta; class Polypodiopsida; order Schizaeales; family Lygodiaceae; genus Lygodium; species Lygodium microphyllum. The sequence continues at coordinate 71,116,186 of NC_141160.1, forward strand.
GCACCCTGGTCCATTGCCACTTGGATTCCTCTAAGAGATCCTGGAGTGTTTGAAATTTGCAGCTGGGTTGCTGGCTAGCTGGTTCGTTAGGTATTCCAGTATCCCCTGGAGTTTCCTTTTGTTGGAAGGTACGTGGAAGGTGACAGGCTTAGGCTTTCCATGGAGGCTTGCTGCCATCATGCAGACTGGTGTAGAGAGTGCTTTGTTGGTCTTGCCGATCGTTTTGATGGCTTGCTTGTACGCCTCATGGTCTGAGAATGGCAGGTCGATTGTAGCGAGAACGTGTATCCAATCCCGCTCATCCTCTGGGCATGGGATATACTTGGTTAAGGGCCCATAGGGCTTCTTGACCTGAGTGTTCCCTTTGAGCATAGCAGAGATGGCATCTAGGTCGATTGGTGAGGTCTTCCAAGTGTCCATCTCTATTCTTACGGCGTCGGTTCTATTCCCAAGGAAGATCAAGATGTTACCCCAATCTTCGATGACTCTAGCGTTGCGCATCCAGGGTTGGCCTAATAGGACATCGTAGTCCACTCCCTTCATGACTATAAAGTTGACAGAGAACTGGACACCTGCGATCTTCACTGGCCAATTCTTCAGTGCCCCGAATGGCTTCACTCTCATACCGTTTGCTAGCGTGACATTAAACCTAGCAGCTTCGACAGGCGGGTTTCCCCAAGTCTGAAGCACTGCGTGGCTAAGCACACTAAACCCAGCTCCCGTGTCTACGATTCCCTTTCTTGTTGTGTCACCCAGGGCTAGGACCGGCAGGATAGCGTGCATCTCAGAGCTTTCCCAAAAGGCATTGACATGCAAGGATTTAGGCACGGAGTGCAGCGTCAAACTTGGCAATTGCGTTTCTGCATCCTGGTCTCGAGGGTCTGCCGTGACCTGCTCCTGTGATCCCTCGACCCACTGCTTAAGGTCTTGCCATAGGGTAGGGTGCTGCTTAAGCAGATCTCCCAGGCTAAGTGTTACAAGGGTGGTCACTAGCGTGGTCAGGAGATCATTAGATACTCGTCCTTCCCCTAGCCTAGACTGTTCGGGCCAATGGCCGCGGCTGATCTGCGGCTCTGTCACGTCTAGGCTTGGTCTTAGCGGCACTGCTTGTGGCACAGTTGCTTTTGCCGACTTAGGTTGAGGCGGTGATATTGGCGTGCTTACGTTGGAGAGGTCATCGATTGCGTCCTCTATGATGGGCTCAACGTCTTTGAGGTGCTGTTGGGCCTCCTTTACCCATTCCTTCACCTTTTCTATGGCCTCTAACTGTCGCTTTGGATGCGGGTATTCCCCTATCTTAGTGCTTCCCTTTTCGGCCGTCTTAGGGGCTAAAGTCTCTGCCTCTGCATCTGAAACCTTTCTTCCCGCAGGCAGAGTCGTAGCACTCTCGGTTTTTAGTGCGACTTTAGCTTCCGATCTCTTCTTTTTCCGCCTGCGGCTTTTCTTCTCTATGGAGGTTGCGTCAAGATTGCTAGGTCCTAGCAGAGAGATGCCGGCCTGCTTCGTTTGGGCTCAGGTAATGACCCGCAATGGGATAGACGTGGCCTCCCCATCGAGGTTTTCGACACCAAACAGTCCCAATGGGACAGATGGCAAGTTGGCTGAGCTAGAGGATGGCTTTTGCTTTGGGCAATCTATGAAAAGGTGGGTGATTCCGCACTCTGCGCACCTTTGGTCGGCCTTATCTCTGTTTTGCTGCTCTCTTTTAGGCAGCGTGATGGAACATGACCGGGGTGACCGCAAGTCCAACAGGTGATTGGATTCTGCGGCTGCCCTCCTAGGGCTCTACCTCGTCCTCGTCCTAACGCCATCACCGGCACGGGTCGATAATCCATGAGGACCGTGTTGCCCTTATCGTCGTGCGAGATGTAAGGGTATATGTAGGTCTCTTCATCATTCGGCTCCTCCACGTAGTGTACTGGAGCGTCGCTCGGTGGGTGGGTCACGTAAGGACCAGGTGGTCTAGGAATGCCTGTAGGATTTATGTCCATTCTAGGGACGGCTGGTTTCATATCATTAGGCGCGGGAAGAGTCAATGGGGCTCCCCTTCCGAAGAATGACTGCGGCCTATTTGCTAGATAAGGCTGGCCGTAGGGTTGCGAGTATGGAAGTCTTCTTGGTAATCTACAATGCGCGACATCATGGCCGAACCTACCGCAGTTGGCGCAAGGTCTTGACACTCGGCCGGCAAGTGGTTTCCGCCACAGTACATGTATTGGACGTGTGGGTGCGTTGGTCTTCTCAACATGTCTTGTAACTTGGCTAATTCCATCTTGACCTCAGCCAAGCCCTGGTCTGTCTCGGTGGCCTTCCCCTTATCTTGGGATGATGGGATTGACCGCTCACTAGAGGCTGATGTTCTCTCTGAGCTTCGCGAGTTGGTCTCCTTGAGACTTGAGCTCCTGGAGCCCCGCTCTTTCAGTATCATCAACTCTGATGGCTTCCTCAAACACTCTGGCAACCGCGTCCCGCTGCAAGCTTGAATTGCCTGCCAAAGCCTTATACAACTCCTCGTCTCGAATTCTGCTGATGAATACAGTTGAAACTGCTCTGTCAGTCGGTCGCTCGCCTAGAGGGATTCTCTTGAAGAGACTCCTTACATGGGTCATGTAGTCGCGGATGTCCTCCTTCTCTTTCTGCTTGACGTTCATCAAGCGCACCAGCAGGTTATTGGAGTTTTCCGGGCTCGGCGAATCTCTTGACGAAGAGATCCTTGAGACTATTGAAGTTGGCTCGCTCTACGGCATCCAGGCTTGTATACCACGTCCTACCCTTGTCGCCTAGGCAAAGCCCGAATGCTTGCGAACGTTGAGTTTGGTCGTTGAGGCTGTTGGCTTCGCAAACTTGCTCAAACTGCTCAACAAAGCTGTATGGGTCGTCCTGAGGTTGGTACTTATCGAGTTGCTTGGCAACAATGGGTATTTTGGCCTGGCTCTTTGAGCCTTGGTTTGCCCCTAATCTTGTGAGCAGCGACGTCGCTAGTGCGGTGGCACTCTGCTCTACTGCGGTATTATCGAGCAGCCATTTCATGAGGAGCTCGCTCAACGTTAAGTCTCCCTCCAGTGCTCTCTCATGGTCCGTTCGGTTTCGGCCAGCCAAGTTTAACACTCGCTGCACCTCATGCAGCTCCATGCTTTGCCTTTGGCTCCTAGCCTGCTGATCCCTATTGTACTCTGCTATGCCCTGCAATGCCTTGCGGGCTAGCCTTCTCTCCTCCTCTAGATCTGCAATGATTGCGTTTGCTGTTCTGCCGCGGTGCTCGTACCGGGCATGCGCGTCGTAACTGCTCACCAGCTGTTGAATAGCATCTGGGAATGTGTTCAAATCAAGCTCCTCACTAGACCGATGGTCAGAGCTCTCTTCCGTCATGGTTGAGTTCTTGCGCTCCACTACGCTGTCGATCAGGGTGAATAGACTTGACAGATCCTCGTTGTGGCGCTCCTTGCTTGGTCCTACCCTGCGCTTCGATGGTTTGTCTGTCTTGAGTCCTCTCTTATTGGTGGGTTCCTTGAGTGGTTTATCTGAGTGAGTTCCTTTGGTTATTGAATACAAACCTCAATTTATGGTCACTCGGTGAGTGTGTCGTTTCTCATGCACTTGTGCCCAATCAGGCTAGTAAAAGGGCACACCATTAAAATGTGGAAGCGCCTCCGAATCCTTGTAAAAGAGCGCCAGGCTCGCTCCTGTGCAAAGTGTACGCATTAGTTGGGAATAGGATAAATTAGAATGGTGGGAAATGGGAAAAAGGGCCTAGGCTACGGCCGGCGGCCATGTAAAAAAGGGAAAAGGGGATGACCGCCCAAAAAGGATTTAGGGCTTTGTATATAAAGTTAAAAAGTGAATGAGAAGCTCACTCTTTTGGTGTGTGGCAAAAAGAGTCTTCTTCTTCCTCTCTTCTTCTCTCCTTCTTGCTTGTGTGTGCTCTTGAGAGAGGGAGTGTGAGAGTGTGAGGGAGTGAGTGTGTGTGGGAGTGAGGGATCAAGAGGGTGAAGCTCTTCACCATCTCCTCTTCTCCTCTTCTCTTCTCTTCTCCTCTCTTCTCTTGCGCGCGCGGCTATGGAGGATGGAGCGTGGAGATGGAGGAGGCTTGAGGATGCTTGAGCTAGCATCAAGAATCGTGGAGCTACCGGAGTGCAAGAGAGAGGAGGGTACTCGATCAAGCATCAAGGTAAGCTCACTACACTCATAGGATCGACGGCGCGTCGGCTAGGTGAGAGATAGCCATTAGAGCTCGCTTGGAACGCTTGAAACAATAAGCGGTCCGTGGGTCTTGGCGGTTGAGCGAAAGCTCCCACATTTTGGTTCCGTTGCCAGGACCAACGGATTCAAGCTTGAGCACTTGCGCGCCTCATATCGAGCATCGAAGTAGGGTATTCATCCCCGAAACGGAGCTTGAGATAGGTAGGAAGTTTGGGTGTTTTTTATCTTCAAAACAGGTAAGTATTTTGGGATATTCTGGTTGTTTGATGATTGGAAAACATGGAGAAATTAGTTCAGTTTTTTGCTTTCGATTTGTGTTGTGTTTAGAGTAGGTTAACAGTAGGAAATCGCACCCGAGAGGCATAGGGTTTGCTGCTGTAAAACAGGGAGAAAATCAGGGAAAACAGGGGGAAAATGGAGGAAATGCGCATTTGAATGTGTAGGAATCGCAAGGACAGTGATCGGTAACATCCGGGTAATGTCCAGTAGGGTTATAAGTTCTTGAAGGGCAAGGGAATCCTCATTTGCAACCAGCTGAGAGTGAGAGAGAGAGAGAGAGAGAGAGAGAGAGAGAGAGAGAGAGAGAGAGAGAGAGAGAGGAGAGAGAGAGAGAGAGAGAGGAGAGAGAGTCACTGGGGGAGAGAGAGAGAGAGAGAGAGAGAGAGAGAGAGAGAGAGAGAGAGTTTGGAGCAGAGACGCGACGGACCTGTTCGCCATCGCCCGTGCCTGCAGGCCCCGCCGCCCTCGCCTGCGCCTGCAGGCCCCGTCGCCCTCGCCTGCGCCTGCAGGCCCCGTCGCCGTCGCCTGCGCCTGCAGGCCCCGCCGCCGTCGCCTGCAGGCCCCGCCGCTGCCGCCTGAAGGTCCCGCCGAAACCACCTCGCCCGTGTGCCCCCCCCTGCTCCAGCTCCGCCCGCACATCCTGCAGAGGTGCGTCTTGCCAGATTTCCGCCTCTTTACAAGTCGCCTCTGTCCACCATCGTCGAGGGCTGCATCGACGTCTGTTGCTGACTGTCGCGCCTGCTCCCGGAGCTGTCCAGACGCCCTGTTTCCCAGCTCCTGTGAAACCCTAAACCTGACCTTCGTCAGAGAGGCAGCGTCCGAAATCGCGTGCCCTCTGCTCTGTACACAGGAAAAGAGAGAGAGCGAGAGAGTGTGTCGGTCAGTCCTTCTGTGAGATCAGTTCGTCACACACGATGGCTGGTTTGGATCTGGATTTCCTAGACCAAACGGTGGCAGCACTTGGCCCGGACTGTGATGCTGAGGAACCCGAGGATATGGTTCCGTGCACTGAAGAATTGCCCCCGGGTCCTGACATCCAGCCTGCGGGCAAACGTTCCAAGCTCACCCCGGAAGAGATAGGCGTTACTCCCGATCGTTCCTATGTGCAGGTTGCTTCGGATCCGGCGGACTCTCAGGAGGTGGACTGGGAGCATCTGTTGGAATTTGCTAACACGCTGCTTGGTGAATATGTTCAACACAACCAGGAAGCCTTCTCTGCCTCTGCTCCAGACGATGTTCTGGAAGCTACCGTCGAGCCAAAAACTGTCCTACGCTCCTTTTCGGTATTTTATGATCGCGCGGTGATACTTTTCTTCACCGGTCGCATCCCGCTGCTTTCCCGTATTCGCCAATGGCTGCAGAGTCTGCTACAAGGGGACTGTGTTGAAGAGATTTTTGTTGGATCCCGGGGTTTTTTTGAGGTCCTCTTGAAAACAGAGACGCACCGTGCTGCTCTTCTGTCTAAACTGCCTTTGTTTTTTGATCGTCGCTTGGTTCATGTGGTTCCATGGCGCCCGATGGCAGATTTCCAGCGCCTCCTGCAACGTGAATGCCCTGTGTGGGTAGAAGTGGAAAATTGTCCGGCTGTTTATTGGCCGCTATTAAAGGATGCTATGGCCGCTGTGGGCACGGTTCTAGTCCCTCCTAGTCTCAGGGCTGTGAATCGCAACCGCTTGTGCATGTTATGGGATACTGCACGGAAACGGCCTGCATGGTTACGCCTCAATTGCTCTGGCATGCATCCGTTACACTTTCGTTTGACATGGGGCAATTTTGCTGGCCATTGCTTTTCCTGTGGACAGTTGGGGCACTTTATGGCTGAATGCCCCGAGCAACAACAGGTTTCAGATACAGCCCATGTTGCTCCGCCCATGGAAGATATGGTGTGTGATGCTCAGCCGCTGGATCCTACCCACCCGCCCCAAGTTCTGGCCAAAGGTAAACAACAGGTTTCGGGTCTGGATTCCCGTGCTACTGATTGGGTTGAAGTACGCGCCAAAAAAGGCAACAGGATTGGTGCTGGCATGGAGAGTACTGGGCCTTCTACCTCACACGATTCCATGCGAACATATATGCGCAGGAAGGAAATGATGTCGTCAGAGCGCTCTGCTCCTGCTATGGTTTCTTCAGCTCCCCGCCACCAGCCCGCCAGGAAAATGTATTCGGATCGTCTCAAGGGTCCACCAGCACAGCTGGCTTTTGATACAAGAGGCAACGTCATTACTCCGTGGGACCGTCGTTACCCACGTTCCAACCCCAAGCAAGCCGATATGCCCTCGACCTCCAAATCTGGTCCTCAGAACTCTTTTGCGGTGTTGGCAGATTTCTTGGACGAGGGAGTCCTGGACATTCTCGCCGACAAAGTCAAATCGAGGCAAGCTGTGCCTCGTACCTGATTGTGTTTTGTATACACATGAAGATAGCCACGTGGAATGTGCGAGGAATTTGTTCTCGCCACAAGCAACATGCCATGTGGACTGCATTGTATGAGAATCAGTGGGATGTCCTGTGTGCTGTTGAGCACAAGAGTCACAGTGACGCCGGTAAAGTTGTGGATTGCCATGGCTTTCGTTTGTTCTATGCAAGAACACAGGCCATGCATTATTCGGGTGTGCTCATGATTGTACATGCCAAATATCAGCCGGTTCTTATTAAAAATGATGTTCATGGCCGCTTTTTGGTGGTCGAAATCTTATTTGAAGGGGAAATCCTATGGTTACTTGGCCTCTATGCTCCGAATGATTCGTTATCTCGCCGGGAGCTTTGGCAGACTTTGCAGACTTCCTTGTCACTTGGCAGACGCGGCTTCTTCATGGGGGATTTCAATATGTGTGTTAATTCTTCCCAGTCGACATCGGAGCACTCGGTCATGGATGCGCCAGAAAGTCGTATGTGGCACGACTTGACTCTTGCTGTTCTTAAGCAAGATCTTTGGTCCTGGCTACACCCGTCTTCTCCAGGCTTTACTTTACATTCGGCCCAGTATGCCACAACATGGTCGCGGTTGGACCGCATATATATCATGCAGAATGATGATTTTCTGCCTGAGATGCTTGAAATAAAAGTGTTGCAGCAATATGTCTTGTCGGACCATTTCCCTCTGCAGTTCGAGTTGCTTGCACAACCCATTGCCCCCTTCAAGCAATTTCTGGAGAGACTCCCTTTGCGTTTCAACTCCTCCTACTTAAAGCATACAATTTTTCAGGGCTATATGCAGCAAATGCTTGACAGATTCTGCTTGGACTTTTCCTCTCAGGGCACTGCGTCATTTGAAAGATTGCTCTCTAATGTGCAGCGGGTTGCTCGGCAATATGGGATCTATCATGCCTCTCTTTGTCGGCGCCGTCGACAGGCAGCGGAGGACCTGCTGCTTTTAGTTTGCTCCCTGCTGATGGACACTCCGGATGATGCATTTCTGCTTGCACTGGCCCTGCGAGTGGCCGATCTTGTTAAAGAATTCCAGTTAAAATCGTATCAGCAGGCCAAATTGCAACATCTAACAGAGACTTTGCAAGACAGTGCATGTCAGACCCACAAGTTCTTTCGAGCCCTCCATGCCTCTCCTGCTCGAGAGAATTTGACCAGACTCGAGGATGCACAAGGCCACCTTATCCTGGATCCACAGACTATTGTGCATATGTGCAGGAATTATTTCCGTGACCTTCTCGGTTCCGCTTCTCCTCCTTCAGCCCAAATTACTCAGGCCCGTTCGGTCTTTTATGACCTGGTCCGCAATCAGTTACCCCAGGACATGCAAGCTACTCTGGAGTCAGATATTGGTGAAGCAGAGGTTATGGATGTCTTGTTACACTTGCCCAAAGATAAAAGTCCGGGTGGGATGGTCTCACCAATGAGTTCTTTGAAGCTTTCGCTACCCAACTGGCGAAACCATTGCAGGCTCTGTTTCAGCAGGTGTGGGAAACGGGGATCATGCCTCCCTCATGGAAACAAGGCCTTATTAAACTACTTCCAAAAGTTCCTTCTCCATCCAAGTTGACACACTGGCGCCCCATTTCTTTGATGGGTTCCATGTACAAAATCTTTTCCAAAGTAATGGCGAATCGGCTCCATCAGCATCTCCCTGCCCTTGTGCACCCTCTCCAGTACGGTTTCATTAAGGGCCGAAATATTCTACACAATGTTTTGAATGCCCAATTGGCCATTGATTATGCCCGGCCTTCTAATCAGGAGGTGGTGTTGATTCAACTGGACCTGGAAAAGGCTTTTGACTATCTGGATTGGTCTTTTGTTGCTGACCTTATGTCTGCTATGGGCTTTGGTGCTCGGATGTCTCGCTTGATCTACACCATTAGTGCTGCGGCGTCTTCGCGAGTCATGCTGAACGGAGGTGTTACTGAGCCATTTGTCCTTTCCCGTTCTGTCAGACAGGGGTGCCCTTTGAGCCCTTTATTCTTTGCCGTTGCGACACATCCAGTTCTTTCCATGTTATCACATATGGCCGCCTCTTCCCAGTTGACCGGACTGTCGCTTCCTACAGGGCAACATTTCATTAGCCAATCCCTGGCAGATGATACTTTTATGATTTTGCGTGCGGACAAGGATAACCTTCGAAAAGCATTGGATGTTTGGGGTCTCTTTGGCCAGGCGTCAGGCCTTCGTATCAATCCGCTCAAATCAGCCATTCTAAGTTGCACGGAGTCGGACTTGCAGTCCTTGGACTGGCAAGGTCTGGTTGTTCCTCGAGGTTCTATTGTCAGGCATCTTGGATACCCATTGGGGGTTGATGTTCCCCCAAAGCAGCTTCTGCAGTGGATTTCTCAGAAGATGATGGCCAGGTTTATGTACTGGAAGTCTCAGGCCTGGCCTTTTCATGTCCGCCTCAAAGTAGCTCAGATAATTATGTTGCCAATGATCACATATTTCTTGCCATTGTTGCCTTGGACTCCTACGACCCTGAATGCTCTCACTCAGGCTATTCGCTTCATGCTCTGGAAAAAGGACTCATTGAAGGCAGGTATTTCCTGGATCTCGTGGTCGCATGCGTGCACCCCCAAAAGCATGGGTGGCGGAGCTATTTTAGATGCCCAAACTCACATGCAGGCACTCCGTTGGTCCCTTTTCCGCGCCATGTGCTCGGATGATCATCATCCGTGGGTCGCTATCGCCCGTTCTTTCCTTGAGGATCATGGGCTTCGGCATGGCAATACCCGACTCCGGAGTTCTTGGTGGCACGTTCTTAATGCGGATTCGCGGTTTTCTAGTTCTTCTTCATCGCTGCTTACTCATTTGGTGTGTTCCTGGAAACACGTCCTTCGAAAGGCTCAGTGGCACCCAACGGAGGATCGCCTGGCTACTAACTCTTTTCAATTGGAATTACTGGCGGTCTCGCGTCTACTTTCGTGGGAAGGTAAACATGAGCTTAGACCACAATTCAACCAGATGGCACGGTTGGGCTTGTCTTCAGTTGCGGATGCCACCCTTGCCAGTCGCAATGTGCTTATCTCCTTTCGTACTGCTAGGAGGATTTTCCGGATCCCTCGTGGATATAGGCCTTTATGGGAACAGCTCGTCACGGTGCTCCAGAACAGACAACCCTTTCCTGCTCTTGCTTTGGATCATCCCTGGCAGGATTGGGACCTACAAGGCCGGCTTCCTTTGAGCAAAGCCTCTGCTAATCAAGTGTATCATCTCCTGATTAAAGATAATCAATGGCTGGTTACTAAAGCGAATGCTTTATGGGGATTGCGTAAATCCTGCTCCTGGTGGAGGGTCACGGTGATGGAGGGCTGTGTCAACAAGACACCCTTTAAATATAAAGTCTTTCTTTGGAGAGTGATCATTGGGGGTCTTCCGCTTGCTTCGGCTCTTTCCAAGCGACGAATCTCCAATGGCATCTGTTTCTTTTGCACCACTACTATGGAAACCGCTCGCCACCGATTTATTTCCTGCCCCGTTGCTAAGAAGGTCTGGTTGTTTTTGTCGGCTGTGTGGCGGGGGGTGGTTGGTATCACACTGCGCCCCTTTGATTGGGTTTTGGGCCAGCCCAAATACCCTTCTCCCGCACAGCCACATATGAAGCTCATGTATCACTTTCTTCGATACTGGGGCTGTTGGCATAACTGGACCATTAGGAATGCTTTTCTGTTTGACTCAGCCCATAATGTTCAGCGACATATTGTGAGGCTTAAGGGCCTCTTGTATTGGCAGTTAGCTCTTCTCCATCGTTCTGATTTGCTCTCTACGGAGGACTTCCGTCCTTGGCATATGGCAATTTCCTCCGCATCCTTGCCATGAAATTGTAACTTGTAGTACTTAGCACCTCGTCGCATGACGACTTGCATTGTCGTCATGTATCTTGTAATCAAGTAATCTTGTATTTTTTTTCGTAATTAATACAATTACCTTTTACGAAAAAAAGAGAGAGAGAGAGAGAGAGAGAGAGAGAGAGAGAGAGAGAGAGAGAGAGCTCCAGAGAGAGAGAGAGAGAGAGAAGAGAGAGAGAGAGCGACCATGGATGGCGGGCCTGCAACCCCCGTGACCTAGCGACCCTCGCGCCTGTCGCTGCCTGCCGTGCTGCGCCCGTCGGGACCTGTCCGTGCCTGCCGTGCCTGCCGCTGCCTGCCGTGCTGCGCCCGTCGATACCTGTCCGTGCCTGCCGCTGCTGCGCCCGTCGGTACCTGCCGCGGCTGCGCCCGCCTGTTCCAGCCGTCGCCACGCTTGTCGTAGGTACGCCCGCCCGTTCCAGCCGTCGCCACGCCTGTCTCTGCCCGTCGTCTGGACCTGCGCCCGCCTTCATCCACGTCTCACGCCTGCTCGCCGGACGTCGGCTGCGCCTGGGTGTGCCCGCCTTCGTCGACGTCTGACGTCTGCCCTGCTGCACCATCGACGCCTGCCCTGGGCCTGACCCCGTGGCACCTGCCCTGTCGACGTCTGACCTGTGCAGAGTGCGCCGCCTGTGGTTGACCGCTCTGCGTCAGCGTGCAGGGCTGACGCAGCCCCGTTTACGCCTCCTGTGTTTGACCCGTTACACGGCGCCCCGGTTCATCGGCGCGTATCTGTCCTGTTCGTCGTTGCAGTCCTGTTGCTGCGGCCGGGTGGTGCACTGATTTTGCAGGACTGCGGGACCTGCACAGCGCGTGAGAGAGAGAGAGACAACGAGAGGGAGAGAGAGAGAGAGAGAGAGAGAGTTCGTCCTCTGTGTGAAGACAGCAGTATGGCTGGCCTGGATTTGGACTTTCTTGACCGGACAGTGGCAGCCCTTGGCCCTGATTCCGATGCAGAGGAGCCGGAAGATATGGTGCCATGCACGGAGGAGTTGCCGCCGAGTTCTGAACAGCCAACTGCCGGCAAACGCTCCAAGCCTACGCCTGATGAGCCAATGAGTCCTCCGGAACGCTCCTATGCGCAAGTGGTCTCTGATCCGGTGGATTCGCAGGAAATCGACTGGGAGCATTTGCTGGACTTCGCCAATACTCTGCTTGGCGATTATGTCCAACATAATACCGAATCTTTTTCTGTTGCGGGAACGGATGATGTGCTGGAAGCCACGGTGGACCCCAAATCAGTCTTGCGATCTTTCTCGGTGTTCTATGACCGTGCAGTTATTCTTTTCTTCACTGGCAGGATCCCAATGCTTTCGCATATTCGCCAGTGGCTGCACCATCTATTGCAAGGGGAGTCGGTTGAGGAGATTTTCCTTGGACCTCGCGGGTTTTATGAGGTCCTGCTGAAATCGGAAACGCATCGCGCTGAGCTCCTGTCCAAGTTGCCGCTATTCTTTGATCGCCGCCTGGTTCATGTTGTGCCATGGCGCCCCATGGCCGACTTCCAGCGTCTGCTCCAACGCGAATGCCCGGTGTGGGTAGAGGTGGAAAACTGCCCGGCGGTCTATTGGCCTATGTTGAAGGATGCGATGGCAGTTGTGGGAACAGTGCTGGTTCCCCCAAGCCTCAGGGCGATGAACCGCAACCGTTTATGCATGCTATGGGACACGGCCAGGAAAAGGCCCGCGTGGCTTCGCCTAAATTGTTCGGGCATGCATCCTTTGTATTTTCGCTTAAAATGGGGCAACTTTGCGGGCCACTGCTTTTCATGTGGAAAATTGGGGCATTTCATGGCCGAATGCCCTGAAAAGCACTCGTCTTCGGATGATGCGCAGGTTGTGCTGCCCAAGGACGACATGGTGCTTGATGCCACGCCCCAGGAAGCCCTTCAGTCTCCTCATGTCATGGACAAAGGCAAACAATAGGTCCGAAGTGTGGATTCCCGTCGTACTGACTGGATTGAGGCACGTCCTCAAAAAGGTAAAAAGTTGGATACAAGCTTGGCGGATCCTGGGCCTCCCGCTTCCCAGGATTCCGTGCGCACGTATACGCGCCGGAAAGAAATGGCCACTTCACAGCAGGCTCCGCGTCCTAGGGCCCCGTCGGGCCCCCGCAATCAGTCTCCAAGGAGAGCCTATACCGACAGCCCCAGAGGCCCACCTGCCAAGCTGGCGTTCGATGCAAAGGAAATGTTATTACACCCTGGGATCGGCGTTATCCCCGCCCCTCTCCCAAGGCAGTGGATTGCCCTTCTACCTCCAACGCAGGTCGCCAGAATTCTTTTGCAGTATTGGCTGATTTTCTGGATGAGGGTGTCCTGGATGCTCTCGCGGAAAAGGTGAAATCGAGGCAGCAGGTGCCTCGTTCCTGATTTCCGTCTTTGAGGATACATGAAGATAGCCACGTGGAATGTGCGAGGCATTTGCTCTCGCCATAAGCAACATGCCATGTGGACCGTCTTGCACGAGAACCAGTGGGATGTATTGTGTGCAGTTGAGCACAAAAGTCACGGTGAAGCAGGAAAAGTGATGGATTGTCATGGATTCCGCCTGTTTTATGCAGGGACCCATGCTACGCACTATTCGGGCGTGCTGATGATTGTCCATGAGAAATATCAGCCTGTCCTTGTTAAAAATGATGTGCAGGGCCGCTTTCTGGTGATCGAAGTCTTATTTGAAGGCGAGATTTTATGGCTGTTGGGCCTCTACGCTCCGAATGATCCCGCATCCCGGCGGGATCTTTGGTCCACTTTGCAGGGCTCCATGTCACTCGGCCGAAGGGGATTCTTGATGGGAGATTTCAATATGTGTGTCGACTCTTCTCAGTCCACTTCAGGGCATTCGGTAATGGATACGCCGGAAAGCCGGGTGTGGAGTTCTTTTGCTTTGCACGTGCTCAAGCAAGATCTTTGGTCGTGGCTTCACCCTTCTTTTTCAGGATTGACTTTTCATTCCGCACAATATGCAACTACCTGGTCGCGGCTGGACCGAATGTATATCATGCAGGGCGATGACTTTCTTCCCGACATGCTGGAAATGAAGGTCTTGCGGCAATATGCGTTGTCGGACCATTTCCCCCTCCAGCTTGAGATGCGGGCACACTCTATTGCACCTTTTGTGCAATTCCTGGATAGGCTCCCTTTACGCTTCAACTCCTCTTATCTGAAGCATTCAGTTTTCCAGGGCTATATACAGCAGTTGATTGAGAGGTTCTTATTGGACTTCGCCTCTGAGGGCTGGCCTTCATTTGCAAGGCTGCTCTCTAATGTGCAGCGGGTTGCTCGCCAGTATGGGATCCATCATGCCTCGCTTTGCCGCCGGCGTCGACATGCAGCAGAAGACTTACTGGCCTTGGTCCGTTCCTTGCTCCTGGATTCCCCTGATGATGATTTTCTGCTGTCTCTGGAGAGGCGGTTGGCCCATCTTATTCAAGTGTTTCAGTTGAAATCTTATCAACAGGCCAAGCTGCACAACTTGATGGACACAATGCAAGATAGCACCTGCCAGTCTCATAAGTTCTTTCGCGCCTTGCATGCATCTCCGCCCCGCGAAAATATGACCAGACTCCAGGATTCGGAAGGTCGCATGGTCACGGATCCGCAGACCATTGTCACTATGTGCAGAAACTATTTTATGGATCTTCTTGGTTCCTCTTCCTCGCCTTCTAGCCAGGTTACGCATGCCCGTGCGGTCTTCTATCATCTGGTCCGCCAGCAGGTTCCAGTTGATATGCAAGCCGCTTTGGAGACGGATATTTGCGAGGACGAGGTTATGGACGTTTTGTTGCACCTGCCGAATGATAAAAGCCCTGGCTGGGATGGTCTCACTAATGAATTCTTTCAGACCTCGGCCACGCAGTTGGCGAAGCCATTGGTGGCCATGTTTCAGCAGGTGTGGGAAACGGGGGTCATGCCCTCCTCATGGAAAGAAGGCCTTATCAAACTAATTCCAAAGGTCCCTTCGCCGTCAAAGTTGCAACACTGGCGACCAATCTCTTTGATGGGCTCCATGTATAAAATCTACTCCAAAGTGCTGGCGAATCGGCTCCACAAGCACCTTCCAGCTATTGTGCATCCTTTCCAATATGGTTTCATTAAGGGCCGCAACATTCTGCATAATATCTTAAATGTGCAAATGGCCATTGACTATGCGCGGCACTCCGGTCAGGAAGTGGTATTGATCCAATTGGACTTGGAAAAGGCATTTGATTATGTGGACTGGTCTTTCATTGCAGACCTCATGTCGGCCATGGGCTTTGGTACCCGAATGTCCCGATTGATCTACACCATCAGTGCTGAGGCTTCCTCCAGAGTTATGCTTAATGGTGGAGTTACAGAGCCATTTGTCCTTGCACGCTCGGTCCGACAGGGTTGTCCTTTGAGCCCCCTCTTCTTTGCCCTGGCGACTCACCCGGTCCTTTCAATGTTATCCTCCATGGCAGCCTCTGCCCAGCTGGCCGGTCTGTCTCTTCCGTTGGGTCAGCACTTCGTTAGCCAATCCTTGGCGGATGACACCTTTATGATTTTGCAGGCGGACAGGGACAACATTCGAAGGGCATTAGATGTTTGGACACTCTTTGGTCAGGCCTCTGGGCTTCGCATCAATGCCCTTAAGTCAGCCCTTCTCAGTTGTACGGAGCCTGATTTGCAGTCCTTAGGCTGGCAAGGCCAGGTGGTTTCCCGTGGCTCCATTGTCAGGCATCTTGGATACCCATTGGGGGTGGATGTACGGCCAAAAGCCCTGCTGGAGTGGATTTCACAAAAATTGGCAGCAAAGTTTATGTATTGGAAGTCGCAAGCGTGGCCATTCCATGTCCGCCTCAAAGTGGCCCAAACAATCATGCTTCCAATGCTAACGTATTTCCTGCCATTGTTGCCATGGACTCCTACTACTTTGAAGGCCCTCACTCATCCCATCCGTTTCATGCTATGGAAGAAGGACTCACTGCAGGCCGGCATTTCCTGGATTTCTTGGTCACACGCATGTACCCCTAAGCGCATGGGTGGCGGAGCGATTTTGGATGCACACACTCATATGTTAGCTCTCCGTTGGTCCCTTTTTCGTGCCATGTGTGTGGATCACCACCCTTGGTCCATCATAGCCCGTTATTTTCTTGAGGACAGCGGGCTCCGCCATGGCAACACACGGCTTCGGGCCTCCTGGTGGCATGTCCTTAATGCTGACTCTCGTGTTTCCAGTCCCTCGTCCTCTTTGTTACTGCACTTGGTCGGCTCTTGGAAAGTGGTGCTCCAAAAGGCCCGCTGGCACCCAGTGGGGGACCGCTTGCAGACTAACTCCTTTCAGCTGGAATTGTTGGCAGTATCGAGACTCCTTTCATGGGAAGATAAACATCAACTCAGACCAAGATTTAATCGCATGGCCCGTTTAGGTGTGATGTCGGTTGCGGATGCTACCCTTGCTACTCGCAATGTCCTCGTCTCATTTCGGACTGCTCGGCGACTCTTTAAGATCCCGCGTGGATACCGTGATTTGTGGGAGCAGCTTTCGTCGAAGCTTCAGGGTCGGCAACCCTTTCCTGCCTTGACGGTGGATCGCCCTTGGCAGGACTGGGATCTTGCAGGCCGCCTGAGTCTGGAAAAGGCCTCCACTAATCAGGTGTACCATCTTCTTGTTCAAGATCACCAATGGCTGGGAGAGAAAGCTAACACTGTTTGGGGACTGCGGAAATCGCTGTCATGGTGGCACAAAACGCTGATGGAGGGCTGGCAAAATAAGACACCTTTCAAATGCAAGGTTTTTCTTTGGCGGGTAATGATTGGTGGTCTTCCTCTGGCCTCGGCCCTTGCCAAGCGTCGCATCTCGAATGGCAATTGTTTCTTCTGTACCACACCGGCGGAATCGGCCCGACATCGTTTTCTCTCTTGCCCGCTCGCCAAGAATATCTGGTCACTCTTGTCGCTCATTTGGCGCGCGGTGGTGGGATCCTCGCTAACTCCTTTCGATTGGGTTTTTGTGCGCCCGAAGTATTCCGCACCGCCACAGTTGCATGAGAAGATCTTATTTCACTTTTTCAGATATTGGGGATGCTGGCACATTTGGACCACGCGCAATTCTTTTCTCTTTGATTCGGCCTCTAATGTACCCCGACATATTGCCAGGCTTAAAGGGCTCTTGCATTGGCAGCTGGATATCATCCGACACTCCGACTTGCTCCCTCGAGAGGATTTGCATCCGTGGCATATGGCAATTGCCTCTGGGTCGTTGCCATGATTGGTGTAACTTTTTCAGTGCATTACTCCGGGGCTTCCCCACATGTTGGCCGAGGGCCCTCGTGTATCTTGTAATCAGAAAAAAGAGAGAGAGAGAGAAAGAGAAAACCTCTTCACATGATGGCTTTGTGTCATCATGTACCTTGTAATCCAGTAATCGTGTATTTTTTTCGTAATTAATATAATTACCTTTTACGAAAAAAAAAGAGAGAGAGAGAGCTTGAGCGACCCGTTCAATCGATCCGGGCAAGAAGTGACATTACTATCGGCGATCCCCAGGTATATAGATCTCTCCCCCATCACTCCAACATCATTCCTGGTGAATCTTGTAGTCTATAATAATCGATATCTTAAGATTTTGGACGAATTTATACTCGAAAGTGCGTTCGGGTCGGCGGAATCGGACACCCGATTTAGTGTCCGATTCTGAGAATCGGACGTTCGGACAACCGTCCAATCGGACCAACCCATCCGATTTGGGCACTCGGACCACTCGGACTCGGACCAACCCCGCCCGATCGAACTTTTAGCCCGATCGTCCGATCAAGGAAATCGGACTCACGAATTAGGACACGTTAGCAATTAGACCGGACGCCTAGTCCGATTGGACCACTTGTCCGATTTTCGAAAATCGGACACTTAACCTCCGTCCAATTTTGAGACTTGGACGGCTCAAACTCGGATCCACCTGGTCCGATTCCTAGAATCGAACCACCGGTAAATCGGACCACTGGTAAATCGGATGTCCAATTCTCAAAGTCAGACACACCCTTAGGCCAAAAAAAAAAAAAAAGGGGGGGGGGACATAAAAAATTGACCCCCACGATTGACTGGAAGCGCAATCCGCTCCAGGACAACATGGCGAACGCCTTGTAGGCAGTTCCTGACATAGAAGTCAAGACCAAGGGACAGGGGGACAGTGCTGGAGCACTCCCCAGCGACCTAACGCATTGAGAACGGAAATCCAATCGGAGGACCTGTGATCGACCCCCTAGTGAATGGCAAGAAGCAGCGCAGACCCTAGAACCCGCTAGAACGGCCAGGACTTGAGCAACGAAGCTTATCAGGCCCGAAACAAGCGAGAGTGTGTAAGACGCTGAGGAATTGCTTGCGGCACTCACATTGAATTTCCGCACTTGAAGTACACTTAAGAAAGCTGAAACCTCGAGACTTTCTGAGGGTCGTGCCCGAACATTTAAATTTTTCAGGGTCTGGTTACCGGTCAAGGCGCCTTTTTCTGCTTTTATCTTGCGCCTTTTTTGCTATTTCCTTAGTTTTTCCATTTTCCGCTCCTCTGTGCTGTGGGAAACCCGGTAACAATTTGGTATGACGAGGAGTGCAAGCAAACCCGTCTTCATCTTTAGCAAGGCAAAGCACGAGGGGTCTACATACATAAGGAGACACGCTTGATTTTTCATCTTGCCTAGTGTGGCGGAAGAAGAAGGCATATCTATCTAGATTGGAGCACTACTTCTATCAGCTATTCTTGGGATAGGAAACTTTAATGAGCCTATCGTGAAGCCTTGTAAGGGTCCTCATGGTGAGCTATTTAATAAGCACCTGAAGATTTTTGGTAAAAAACTTCTTTGGTTGATTCACTCTAGATAAAATTTAGCCTACTTAGTTTCATTTATGTCATGCGTGTGTTGAGATATGTTAAGTGTACTTATTCATATGGCTTACATTATGATAAAGGTTTGGTTTTGCAGGGGTACACACTCCGATTGGGTAGAAAATCTTGAATCTTGGCATTCACATGATGGTTACATCTTCTCCCTAGATATGGCTCCCATTGTTTGGTCCAATTGCAAACAGGAGATGATGGCTGTCTCCACTGCTCAGGCTGGATATCAGGCTCTTTATGATGATGCCATATAGGCCATCTATCTAAGGAGCTTGCTGGCATCATTGAACTTTCCATATAGTATGCCAATTGTTATCTTTTGTGGCAACTAGAGTGCAATAGCACTAGCTAGTAATCCAATCATTATTCTGAAGACTAGACATGTTGACGTGCACTACTATTTTATTAGAGAGCAAGTAGAGCTAGTGAAACATGCCCCTAAGATCCAACTTGCACATGAGACACGATGCAAGCCACTCACCATAAAAGGGGTTGGACATTACGCTCACCTCCTAGCCATAGAGTCAAATTGGCTCAACCTCGAGCCTGGGAGCTAGCGCACTTCAGATCATGACCACATCCCAAGAGTTGGCATCCCATACCACCACCCCATACCATCCCAGTGTATGGATGCATCGGCCAATGGGCCAAGAGTCTAAGAGTGGTGATCACACAATGAATGTGCACAATAGGGCCTTAAGTCCTATAAATAGGACACAGCTGCCCTAAACCCGAAGTGCCCTTAGTGCATTCGCACTAAGTCACTTCGTCGCCACCGTGATCAATGCTACTAGAGCCCATCCGGATGTTCAGGGACACAACAACTAGGTACCATCCATCTAGAGTTTGTAGCATCATCCAACAATTTTGGAGATATTTTGACCAAGCTAGTCAATAGGCGATTCTTCAATATTTGCTTCAACAGATTGGCGTGGGTGCTCCCTCTTCTACTTTAGCATGATGGGGAGAGAGAGTCCCCATAGCTTTGTCTGATGGTGAGAGTGGGATGGCTTCTTCTCTTGGTGCTTACAAGATTTGGTCATCATTTCTTTAATGACATATGTACTTTATATCATCATGCATTTGTATCTTGATGATCATGATTGTAAAAGGGCGCTTGGGCAAGTGAACAATTCCCCTATGAGGGCATTGTCCAAGTGGCATTGTTGCATGGCATTTTGTTTGAGCATGTTTCTTTGCATTACCTCGTGTATTGGCATTGTGTTTTTGTGAACATGTATCTTTGCATATTTATCCCTTTTCTTTCATCAAAGTGTGGCCAACTTGGATCGACCCTATTCAGGGTAGCTCCCATGTTAGTCTCTATGGTACTATTTCCCCCAATGGCAGCATACGACACATACTTCAACATTTGCTTCATCTCACCAATACCTTAGATGGGTGGTTGAGATAGCTTTGTGTTTTGTGGTGTTGGATCCGAGCATCCCTTTTCTCCCATGGGCAGAAATACTTAAAAAAAAGACGGTTTCATTTCCTTTGCAAGTCCTGGTAGGCCACTAGGCAGTTGAGGAGCACCCTTTATCTGATACCTTGGTCTCTTTAGGATGGCCCTTTGGGCTCCTAAGGTAAGACAATCATCACCTCTATGGTCTTGGTAGGTTCTTGGGTAGCTATTGTGCACCCTTGATGGCTTGTCTACTTTGAGTGGGACACCTCGGGGTTTTATGGGCTGAGCTATGCTTTGCAGTCCCTTCTAGGTTCCAATAGACAGCAACAGCTTACAGAAGGGGCGCATGAGGCTAGACAAGGACTAGCGGCACAAGGACTTGAAGCATCCACCAAGGGGTGTAGACAAAAATGGAGACTCAGCTCCAACAATCTACAAAACAAGGATTGACAGAAGTGGCTAGGCAGCCTTCTATTTATAGATGTGGATCCTCTCAAAGTCTTAGGTGTTTGGCTTATGGGACACAAACACTTTTGTAATCTCTTCTAAAGTTTGGTAATTTTGTGATGTGGAGCTGTTTTAAAGAGTTTTAAGCTTGTAGTGCACCATTTTTAGCTTAACACCCCCTTTCAGGCCCAATGCGTTTTGTGTAGGAGCAGTCACTAGCTACCAGACTCGCATTTGTAGCTGCTGCCTCGGCGTTTTAACTATGTGTAGGTTGCCCTGCTGCCCTTGCTTTTGTGAGTCTGATCTAGACACTTAGACCTACATTTGCAGGTGCTGATAGGTTTTAGAGGCTGCCTGCTGTGTTTTGGGATCTGCTCTAAGTAGGACACACTCTCTAGCGCATCTCTGCCCTGGTCCATTTTGAGGCATGGGAGTTCGAGGTTTTGTATTCACTCTTGCATGCTGTGTTTATTGCATTGAGTATGATTCATTCTTCACTGTTCATGAGTTATACTTTACCTCTATGTTCTATTGTTGCCTCTTTGTGTGTTGTTGTACAATTGTGTTTAACTTTGGTGCTTGAGTATCTCTCTCCCTTCTGCAAGGGGGAATCCCCTCACCGTGTGAGAGTGTTAAACCATATTCTTTGTATTTGCAAAAGCTGTAAGCTGCAATAATTGATGGGTTGCAGTAGTTGCATGAGGAGTTGTTTATAGGTTGAGCTGCAGGTGCAAGTTTAGGTGCCTCTAACTTGGCTACTGCTGGTGGTTGGGAGGAAGATGTGAATCTATCTCAGGTTCTTGGGATGCCATAGGGTGAGGTGAGGAGACAATTCTGATTATCTGCATGCAGGGGGCAGGCCTAAGGTCTCTAAGGACTCTCAACTTGCTCCTCAGTTTCTTTCTTGTCCTTGTCCATGCTAGTGCCTGTCTATTCCTGTCTCCTCTGTCTAGTAACGTGTCTCCTTGTGGCTGTCCTACTTGCCCTATAGGGCTGGGGTCTGTGTTGCCCCTCATCTTGGTAGGAGACCCATTGAGCAACCTCTCTTTGGTTGCCATGGGAGGCCAACATATTAGTCCTATTGAATTGAGGATCCCCCATGCACAAAGGGGATCTTCATGGTTTGAGGAAGAGAGTCTAATGATAAAGAGCAGCCCAGATCATGTCCCTTAAACTAATTAAAAGTGTATGTAGGTGGGGGTTACCCACCAATCTATAGGCCAGAGATGATGCCTTCATGACCGCCATTCTGTCCTTGGTGTTGAGCTCCGTGTTAGGATTGAGCATCTAGGTAGGAAAGCATGAGCTTTGGAAATGGTCAGGGCTGCAATGGAGTCATCTAGAGAAGATGAGGGATTGGATGATCTTGCGACAAGTTTTCTCCTTCATTTTCCTGTTGTGATATTTCTCACACTACCTGAGTTTTAGAGCCTTTGCTGAGCTTGTGCCATGGCCAGAGGGGAGGGAAGAATAGAAAAGGAAAGGGCAGAGGCAATGGAGAGGACTTAGAAGAGGTCTGGTAGCAGGGTAGGAGTAGAGGCCATGGGGGTTGAAGAGGAAAGGAAGGAGGCGGCTGTCATGGTGGACTGCTGGAGAGAAGTGCGAGAAAGCTCACTGAGATGAGGGGAGGCTGGAGATGAGTGATGGTGCTGGGAAGCCGAGCACAGAAGACCTGGGAGGCAGTTTGCTGGCTGGAGGAGGAAGAACAAGGCAGGGTGGTGGCCAGAAGGCTGGGGAAGGCAGCCTTAAGCAGCCTCACAGGCTGGCGGAGATGGTGTTCAGCTTAGCTCTACAGACTCCAACACCCTTGACATGGTGAGCTACATTTTTGCTCCATGTATGATTCTGTAAGTTGATTTCTCATGGGCATAACAAATTTTCAGTCCTCCTCCTCCTGCTGCAGCTGCTGTTATTGTCATCATTTCTGTTCTTGCTCGTTTTTGTCTTTTAACCCATGTCTGCATCCTGGCCTCTCTTGTTCCCCTTCTCTATAGAACTTTAATTGTCTTCAGTAGACTAGTATACCAGGGTTTTGTTTATATTTTAGATGTATGCAGTGCGAACTCTTGTGCATTTATCTTACTCCTGAGTAATCTAGATTCTCAAAATGTCTTATACCGGAAATTTAGACTCTATGGTTTTTGTTTGTGTGTATCAGCATGGACTGGTGAGCATCCTAGTTTTGGAGTCTTCTTTGTATTAGGCTGTGTTTTAAATACTTCATTTAAGGTGTATGCTTTTCTTGAACAAAGCTATATTTCCTTCTCTTGCTGTGTTATGCAATGGTGGATGTTCCATTATTCAAGTTATGGAATCATGTGCAGGTACTAATTGTTGACCAATCAGAGAGATTTGTTTTCAAACCTATGATGTACGAACTGCTGTCCAAAGGTCACTATTTATAGGTTTTAAGCTCTGTTGTTTGCATTAAATCCCACGTTCCAGGATTATTGCGAAGATTTTTATGCATTTACAAGAGATCTATTTTGACAGAAGTTGAGTTATGGGAGGTGGCTCCTCTTTTTAAAGATCTTCTTGCTGGTACAAGTATCATGTTTCAGAAAGATACAGTAAAGACCCTCACACCTCTCGACAGTTTGAGAGGGTCAAATAAAAAAGCTTCAAAACTGGAAGGTGCTGGTGGAGAAGTTTTTTTGGAAAGTGGACTTGTGATTGAATATGACTGGTAAGCCCTTAGGCAGGGTTCAATTCTTTACTTTTCTGTCTTCTAGAAATCTATTGCGTGGCAAAACCTGCCCACAAACAACTAGTTTGGACTTTTTGAGCTTGCTATTTCAAACCATCTCTGTTTTTTTTCAGAAGGGTAATCCTGGATTGGACTTAAAAACAAGAGTGAATAGTAATGTTGAAATTGCATGTCGACTGGTTAGAAAATCTGCTAGATCTACACTTGGAAGGGACAGAAATTAAGTTATGTTAGATCAGGCTCACATTTTGTTAGACTCGGGCAGAATGACACCAAAGTTATTGGAAGGAAACTTTTTTTTTGCTGTCCTATTTCTGCTGAGCATAAAGTCATTAACCCTATGTTGTAGCTGCAAAGAGACTGGTTCTTCAAAATCTTGTTAGAAGCTGTCGGCCAACACTGAAACTGTCCTCGACTCTTGGATAATTGTGCTTTCAGATCCTCCACGTAAGTGCTTAAAGTCTCATTTTGGTAGGCCATCTTGGGCCTTTTCTACAAGGAGATGCAATGAACATATTCCACTTCAACCTCTATGGTAAGGCTTAACAAGCACAATGTTTTCTTGAGCA
The DNA here is from genome assembly GCF_053477565.2 of Lygodium microphyllum. NCBI lineage: Eukaryota > Viridiplantae > Streptophyta > Polypodiopsida > Schizaeales > Lygodiaceae > Lygodium > Lygodium microphyllum. The sequence continues at coordinate 71,139,933 of NC_141160.1, forward strand.
AGTAGAGTTTCAAGGAAGAGAAATTCTTATAAAGACATAATTAGAATTTATCATCGCCCTCGCGAGCAAACCATCAAGACCCACGGACCGCTTATTGCTTCAAGCGTTTCAAGCCGAGAGCTATGGCTACCTCTCACATAGCCGTGCACACTTTTCCACACATCAATGTAGTGAGCTTACCTTCGAATCTGATTGAGTATCTCCTCCCACGAATTTGTCAATGGCTCCATGATTTAAGATGCGCTCTCAAGCAAGCTCCATCTCCAAGCTCCGGAGCTTCAACCTCCATAGCCCCATGTGCAAGAAGGGGGAAGAAGATGAAGAGAGGAGAAGAAGAGCTTCTCCACGGTTCCTAACTCCCTCACACACACTCTCTCCCTCTCTCCTTCTCATGGACAAGAAGGAAGCAAGAGCAAGAAGCAAGAAGAGAGCAAGTTTGGCCACACACAAGAATGAGCTTCTTCATTCATTTCTTGACTTTCATACATGCTCTTATCCCTTCCTTGGGCGGCCATCCCCTTTATGATGTAGCCTTTGTTCATTCCTCTGCTCTCTTTTCTTTTCCTTCCTGTTAGCATAGGCCTCAACCCGCACCTCCCATTCTTTACAATTTTTATGGGAGAGAGCCCAACACTCTTTTACAAAATGAATTGCAATACACCCAGCGCTTTTCTTGCTAGCATATCACGGTGCGCTTATTATTGTGTGCTTTCTTTTACATTTGAGGCTTTTTCCTGCATTTCATATCTTCAGATTTTTTTCGAGTGTGCCTTTCTCTTTCGTTTCTCTCTCGCCTTGGAATTGTCCTCCATTTCTGATTTTTCAGCTTTTTTGTCTTGGTCTTTCGAGGATGTAACATTACCCCCCTCCTAGTTGGGTGTTAGTCCCATGGCATCTGATGGTATAGGCTGAATTTGTAGAGGATTGATAAGGAATGGTTCTTGGGGTTGTTGGGGAGATGGGCTACATTAGGCATGCTCTGTGAAGTGAGTTCGGGAGGTTGCCGATAGCGAAGATAGATGATTGGTCGAAGAAGGCCTTCGTAGGTGTTGGTTTGCCGCATTGCCGTACAATGTTTCTAAAAAGAAAAAGAGTGCACTTCCTAGGGGGTTGTGTCTACCTTACCATGTAGTGCGCTCCGTAAGTGATGGTGGAACTGGGAGATGGTCGACCAAGCCTAAGGTATTGTCCCACTCTTGAGGACCTAGTTCGTGGAAATGGGAGTGCTGTGAGTGACTTGGGGAGATAGGTCTATCAATCATGTCCTGCTCTTAATGTGCATTAAGTCATGAAGTGGGGGAGGGGCCAGGGTGATTCCTAGGTGTAGTGCTTGTGACGCTCGTAGAGTACAGATGGGTTAATTTCATTGTTGTGTTTCTTTTCTTCCCATTTCTTATTCTTCTTGTCCTTTTTATTTTTCTTGTCCTTTTTTTTCAAATTTTTTCAAGCGATACTCTAACGCCAGTCCGTCGGGGAATAGTAGGGTGACCAGATGTCTAAGGAAGCTGTTGTGGAGTGCAAATGCCTCCACTGTGAAGCCATTGTACCAGGAGACCATATGGATGACCCCCCTCGTGGAGGCATAGAGTGAGGTAGCTTGTAGCTCATGTGCTGCGTCTACCGAGGTAAGTTGTACCATGAAGATTCCTTGACCCATTAGAATTGCCTCTGCTATCTTGTTGTGCCGATGTGCAGCGTGGAGTGAAGCCAATCCCAAAGCTGGGCCCTGGATGGGGAATGTCCTACTACCTGACCAAAGGTCGTTGTTTCTTTAAGGTGCAACTCTGTTGCACGAACGGCTAAGAGTTGTTTCTCAGATAGGATGATGCGCAAGGTGTTTGACTAGGGGGCACTCGTAGAATGCACCGGCGTTTGACCAGAGGTTTCCATTGCGTGTTCCTGCTAAGGACGTACCAATCTTGCTGCTGTGCTACCAGGGGGGGAGGTTGCTGAAGAGGGAGGGAGCAACTGGGGGGGGGGGGGTTTTCTCTTTTGTCGTGGTGGGGAGGGTGTTGGATACTGCTGGAGGTCGGCTCTGAATGGACACAACGCGAGTTTGGGCTTGTCGGGTGGGGCCGGGGCCACAAGTGTGGGAGAGGTGGTGAGTCAGGCGGAGGAGGCAAGGGGGGGGGGGGTTTTGAGGCAGAGATAGCGCTAGGGGGGCGTAGCAGAGGGGGGGGGGCGTATACAACAGTACTCAGTTGGCGGGTAGCGGCGAGGGAAATGGAGTTGGCGTTGGGGGACGGAACTGAAGGTGGAAGGTGGGTGGGTGAACGCAGACAGGCGAGGGAAGTGTAATGGGCCAAAACGCGCGGGGAGATAGGCGGGGCAGTGTTGAAGTGATAGGTGGGGGGGAGGGGTGGAGAATGCTATGCCACCGAGGGGAGAGCACTAGGGCGGCCACGGATCGGCGAGGGGGGGAACACGTACAATGGCGGGGGGGTAGCACAACACACGCAATGGCCCATCATGGTCTCCTCATCTCTTTGGGTCCTTGCCGCCTGTTGTAGCTCTTTCCTTGCCTCCTCTCTTTGCCTCTTCAACTTCTCCTTTTGCAGTTTCCTTCTTATACAGATATTTCAAGCTTTCCTCTCCCTGTCTTGCCTTTAAGGCCTCTTTCAATGCAACCATTCCCCTATTGATGATGGTCATCATTCTCGTTTTTTCCACCCTGTAGGTTGCAAATGCAATCTTCTCCTCTTTTAGCTCTGCAAGTGCGGCCTTTTTTTTCTTTGTCATCTTGTCAAGTTGACTTTGAAGCTCTTTTACCAATTTGTCATGATCTTCAGTGTTGCGCATGGCTGAAGGCACTGAGGTAGTTGACACTTCCAAACGGGGTATCTTCGGCCTTTGGCGCGATTTTGTGTCGGCTGCTGCTGGCCTCTTTGTTCGTGCAAGGGGAGCTTCTTCACAAGGTGCAGGTGCAATTTCTTGCACTTTGCTCACTAAGTACTATCCCCCTGCCATGATGTTGCTCTTATTGATCGCCCCTTTAGTAGTTTCTTGTGTCAAGGTAGCCACGACTAGTGAAATTGCATGCAAGGGGGGATTATCCTTGCCTTCCATCACTAGTCTTGGTCTTGCCTCTTCCGTTTGCTGGGCTTGTGCTTGGCATATCATCTAGTATTGAGCTCATCATCGCTAATCCTTGAGATCAGGAGGGCTGCTCCATTGATCTCCGAATGGCAGGGGCTATCTTCTCCTCCTTGTGTTGCCTCAATCACTCTTTCTCCTCTTCTTGTTTTTTCCCATGCTCTTCTTCAAAGCTTTTCGATTCCTCCTCCACCCTTTTCAGCTCACTGTTTTCTTCAGAGGTGGATTGGGTTTTTCTTATGAGGATTTTAAGTGTGATCTTTTTTCTCCCCCCTTGGCTCGACAACTTAGAGTCTTGCTGCTCACCGACTGTCCTCTCACTCGAGGTTCCTTGTTGTTGAGTGGGTTGGTCAGCCTCCTTTTCATTAGTAGCTCTTTCTATTTTGTCTTGCTGTTCCTTATGGAAAGTGAAATAGTTAGGCTTGTTGGGGTGGGGGAGCGATGCTCCTCTTGGATAGGTGATGGTTGCGGGGTCTTCTCTCTACTACTTCTATTTTCGCCTCCCCTAGGGCTTTCTGAATTATGGCCATTAGTACTCCTCCAAATCCTATGGTTGAAGCCTTGGAAGCAGGTTTTTTCCTTTTTGATTCTGTTGTAGCTAGAGACTCCCCTCCGCTGGTGCCCTTGGTGCTGTGGCTAGTACAGAGACGTTCCAATTCACCTAATCTAGGGCGTTTGTTGTAAGGCTCTCCAGCAATGGCATGCCTATTCTATTCATGAGAGCATTATATCTTTGGCTTGAGAAGAGGGTATGGACCATTTTTACCTGTAGTCGGATGGTGGGGTCAGGAATGTCAGCCAGGTTGAACCCATCGTTTGTGTAGACCTTTTTTTTGTCCATCCCCAGCATCCCGTATACATCTCTCTTTGGCCTATTCTTTGGCTCATCTACTAATCCATTTTACACTTTCACTCCCTCCCCCTTGGAAAGAATGAAAATCCTTCCTAGAATTGTGGGAATCAAGGTGTATGGGCATTTATGCATCCGTGTTATGCCTTACTTTCTCAAGAGCCAGTCGTAGAACTTGAGGCTATATTCTAGAGTCACGTAATGGTCCATATCCTATGGGTGAATGCCCACTTGCATGATATAAGTTAATACATCAGTCAAGAGGTCATTGGAGTTGAGTTGGCTTGCAATGTGGAGTTCCTCCTCCATTAGGATTCTATCCAAGTATGGATGAAGCATGATATTATCTTTTAATGGTCGATTCCTTGTTATGGCTAACACTGTATGTCACCAAGTGGTGATACTTTTTACGGTTGCTTTTCTTATTTACTTATATAAATATTTTATTTTTCTTTTCTTTTGTTGTTGTTGCTTCTTACCCCCAGAGTTCTCTTGGAATAAGCCAGGATCTTTGCATGGCCAGAAGAGGCAGCCATTGGGACAAATTGGACTAATGGTTTGTCTGAGCCTTAGGACCGGTTCCATATTGAACGGGCACTGAAAAATAGAATGCCAGTGGTTTGGGACTGTGTGCTTAGCTACTGGAGATGGTGCAGGATAATGAGCGTGGCCAAGACAGAAGATGCACATGTGAGAATGCTCATGGAATAAAAGTCATTGTAATTGAGCCACATTACACTTTTTGATGTGGTCACAATGATAAAAGTTGCTCAAAACAACTTGAGGAATGCAGGGGTCACCATCCTTAAAATTTAGGGAGTTACTATTTTTGGATCCCAGAATCTGTTCGCGTCATTATCTTTGTTTTTGCATGAGGATTAATTCTTTGGTCAGTGCCGAGATCAAATTTTGCACAGATCATGGAGAATTCTAGACCAGAAGGTTTAAACGGGAAAATTGTTACATGTATGCCATGTGGCACAAATTTCTGAGAGAGAGAGAGAGAGAGAGAGAGAGAGAGAGAGAGAGAGAGAGAGAGAGAGAGAGAGAGAGAGAGAGAGAGAAAGCATTAAAAAAAACGTAATAGGCATAAGGGGCAGAGGGAAGAATGAAGTTTTGAGGAGCTGAGGGCAGATTGGTGCAAGAAAATCAGCCATGGAGAGTACTTCTATGTCTCTGACTCAAGTACGAAGGTAAAGCTTGCTCCCTCTGATCAATTCTCTCTCTATTCTCAGAGGAAATGCTTCGCATGATGGGCTAATTCCATCGAAGGTACAATTTTGTGTTTTCTCTGAAATTTTGCGTATGAATCATTGAGTATTGGTCACAGAAAATGCAGGACATGCTAGACAGTAAGAACAGTGAATTCAGAGATCTGTAGACTGTAATTCTGCACACGAATCATTGAGTTTTGGCTACATGCTGAACAGTAAGAACAATGAATTATGCACATGCTGGACAATAAGAACAGTGTGCTAGACAGTAAGAACAGTGAATTTTGCACATGCTGGATAGTAATAATAGTGAATTCAGAACATATTGGATAGTAAGAACAGTGAATTCAGAGATCTGCAGACTGCAATTCTGCACAGGAATCATTGAGTTTTAGTCACAGAACATGCTTTCCTAAAAGGGATGTTGATCTGGACATGCTGTACTGTTCTTATGCAGCTGGGATTTACTTGGAAGAGATGAAAACCAACTGTTCACAAGTTATGTATTTTGGAACATTATCATTTTTGTAATTTTCCATCTTTTAATTGATAAAGAAATACCGAGAGGGGCACCGGTGAGGTCTCTGCTTATGTGTGTGTGTGTAAAGACCAGGCGTTAATTGAAGGAACTACCGCTTTATGTGAGTCATAGACCAGTTTCATGGTTCCATCCTTGGGATTTGAAATCTTTTCTGTAAGAATTTAAGCTCCCGATAGTTTTGGGTGAAAAGGCCATACACAAGTTTTACACAGATTACAGGACTAGAGAGATGGCAGACATGGATAAAGGCAAAAGAAAACTCCCTCGTGAAGAAGAGAGTCCTTCTGCTCGTAGACAGCGAAGAGAGAGTATTGGTACACAGGTGTCAGCACCTTTTAGAACCGACATTGAACCACAGGATGAGGAGCAAGAACAGGAGGACTTGTTTATGGCACAACTTCTCAGTATGGTTGGCTCTTTCGAACAGCTCGTAAAGAATCCTCGGATGCCAAAGTTTTTGGGTGGTCAGGCAATAAAGTTTGAAACCTTCAAGGGTATGCAAGATAAGCTGAAAGCTTTGACATTTATACAGCAGTTTGATGCAGCTTACACAAGAGGGAATTTTACTGAGACTTCTAAGGTGCGGAAGGCTGTAACTTTTTTGAAAGGTAATGCTTTGCAGTGGTGGAACATATTGTTGATGCAAGGATATGCACCTGCCACTTGGGTCCATTTTAAACAGTTGTTTGCAGCCTCATGGTTTACTAACGCGTTTGAAGTAGATGTCATGACTGTATGGCATAAATTGGACGCGGCAAATTGTATGGATTTAGAAGAGTACAATAAAAAATTTTGGGAAGCACTTTTGCCCGTGAGTTCTTACAGGAGAGTACCCCTGTCAGAACAAATTGAAAAGTACTGTTGCAGCTTGCGTGAAGCCATTAGGGATTATTGTACCAAGACTAGGGTTACAAATATGGTACAGTTAATTGAAAACGTTGGTGTGGCAAATGCATTGTTGAAAGGAAAAGATGACAGCTTTAAAGGCACTGAAAAGAAGGATTCTCAGTTTAAACAGGATCTTGGCAAGAAGAAGAAACAATTCCCACAAAAGACCAGCTTTACAAAGAAGTCTTTTTGGAAGAAAAGATTTCAGCAGCAACCTCAAACTTCTTTTAAACAGGGTAAAGGACAGAAGATGCCACTTTTTGGCAAATCATTTGAAGAAAGAAAGGCTTTACTGATGACTAGTAAATGCTTTATATGTGAACAGAAAGGCCATATTGCTTCTAAGTGTCCACAGCAATCTTCTAAAGATGCGGAGGATAAAGATGCGCCAAGTAAAAAGAAGCCCAGGATTGTCTTAGTGCGTGATATGGTGGGAGATCAATCAGTTGATGATGCTATAGAATTGTGCAGAGCTTGGGGAAAGATCAGAGATTCCAGAGTGCTTATTTTCTTTGATCCTGGAGCTTGTGCAAACTTTATCTCACTGGCATTGGCTGTTAAGCTGGGTATACGTCCCGAGGAAATGGGACCTATTGGACAGGCTGATTTGGCATGCCCAGGACATACTGAACCTGTCACCCCCATTCTTGGCAAACTTCGTATGCATATTCAGAGCTATGTGGACACAGAGGAGTTCCATATTATGCCTTTAGAGGGCTGTGATGTTTTGTTGGGTATCCCATGGTGCCATAGGAAGCATGTTATCTTGGATACTTACAATAGAACGATTACTCTTGTACATAGGGGCAAGACTCATGTGTTAGATGTGAAGCTTAAAGGAGAGTTTGTCCTAGTTGTTTCTGCTTCTGCAATTACTTCTGTAATGGAAAATCATATTTTTGCGTACTTGGTTTTTGCAAAGGAAGTAAATGAAGTTGATAGTAATATGTTTGTACTAGATGAATGTAGAAGGGCTTTCTCGGATAAATTCAGTGACTATTTCTTAGATTCATTACTAGGAGAGTTACCCCCTAAGAGGCCTGAAGATCATACCATAGATCTTATTCCAGGGACTAGTTTGCCCAATAGGCCACTGTACAGGGTCAGTGCGGCGCAGCAGAAAGAGATTATGACACAGGTTAATGAGCTTTTAGAGAAGGGACTAATTCAGCCCAGTTGTTCTCCGTTTTGTTCACCTGTGTTGTTCGTTCAGAAAAGGATGGCTCTTCGCGAATGTGTATTGACTACAAAGCCTTGAATAAGAACACGATCAAGAATAGGTTTCCGATTCTGAGAATAGATGACATTCTTGATCAATTACAAGGAGCATGAATGTTTAGCAACATAGATTTGAAAAGTGGGTACCATCAAATTAGAATCAAGCTAGAGGATATCCATAAGATTGCTTTTAGAACGACATTTGGTCTCTATGAATTTTTAGTCTTGCCGTTTGGATTGACCAATACTCTTGTTATGTTTAACAGGATGATGGATAGAATTTTCCGCCCTTATCGAAGTTTCGTTGGCATATTCTTTGATGATATGATTATCTTTTCAAAGAATGAAGAGGAGCATAGAAAACACCTAGTTGCAGTCTTTAATGAGCTTAAGCGTAACAGATTGCTCATTAATGGTAAGAAGAGTGAATTCTTTTTGGAAGAGATTCACTTCCTTGGGCACATAGTTTCTAAAGATGGATCCTGCAAAGATAGAAGCAATTGTCTCTTGGCCAGACTTGCAAACCATTCATGATGTCTGCAGTTTTCTTGGCCTATGCTCTTACTATAGAAGATTTGTAAGACACTTTGCAGAGATTGCTTCTCCTTTACATGCGTTTGAAAAGAAGGATGTCAAATGGCAATGGACTGACAAAGAGAAATCAACATTTAGATGTTTGAAGGGGAAAATGACTACAGATCCAGTACTTATTTTTCCAGATCTGTCCAAGCCATTTGTAGCGCAGTGTGATGCATGTAGAAACAGAATTGGTGCTGTATTAATGCAGAATGACCGAGTTGTGGCATACGAGAGTAGAGTACTTTCTGTCATTGAAAGGACTTACCAAATTTATGAGAAAGAATTATTGGCTGTGATCCATGCACTCTCTAATTGGAAGCACTATTTGCTTGGTGCTGATTTTGTAGTCCAAACGGATCATCAAACACTTAGATACTTTCTCACACAGGCTAAATGGTCAGAGAAACACGTGTTGGGCAAATTTCCTATCTATGTTTCATTTTCAGATAGTGCATGTGGAAGGCAAGAAGAATGTAGTTGTAGATGCTTTATCTCACAAACCACAGGTGTAAGCTGTTTCAATTCCTTATCACCATGAATTGGATGATATGAAAGAGCAGTATGCTAATGATGAAGATTTCCATCATGATCATTATGTGTTTAAAGAAGGCCTTATCATGATGTATGGAAGACTATGCATTACTAAAATTGTTAAGGCCAAAAGTTTTATTGGAAAGTCATGCTCCACCATATATAGGATATTGTGATATTGATGCTACAATCAAAGCGGTAGAGACTTTCTTCTATTGGCCAGCCTTGAGATCTAATGTTGATGCATATGTCAGATCTTGCCTTGTATGCCAAAAGGTCAAATTTGATAGATAGAAGGCACTAGGATTTTTGCAACCACTTCCTATTCTAGAAAGGCTATTGGAAAGTATTGCCATGGATTTCATTTTTGATCTTCCAAGAACATCTTCAAGGAATGATGGAATCTGGACTATCATTTGCAGATTCAGCAAACAAACACATTTCATTCCTGTAAGGAAAAAGATTATGTCAGAACACATGGTAAATATATTTATGCAAAATATCTTCAAGTACCATGGAATGCCACGGTCAATTGTGAGTGATAGAGACCCAAGAATAACTAGCTTGTTTTGGAAAGCATTGTTTGAAAACATGGGCACTACTCTAAAATTTTCATCTTCTTTCCATCCACAAACTGATAGACAGTCCGAAGAAGCAAATTTGATTGTTTTAGATCTACTGAAGTGTTATGTTTCAAATCATAAGACTTCTTGGGAACACTACTTGCCATTGGTTGAGTATGCATACAATAATAGAATGCACTCATCTACTAGCAAAGCACCTTTTGAGACTGTGGAAGGTGGAAAGAAATTGCCTCCCATTTTGCAGACAAAAGATAACATCTTTGAAGCAGATCGTTATGTAAAAGATTGGGAAGAAGCATATAAAAAGGTCAAGTACGCCCCAGAAAAGTCACAAGCTAAACAGAAAAGAGCTGCTGATAGTCATCATCGGGAGCTCTTGTTCAAAAAGAATGATTGGATCTTATTGCGTTTTGAAAAGGTACATTTGAGAAAAGAGAAGGGCAAGGAATGTTTGTTTCCAAAGCTGAGTATGCGTTACTATGGCCCTTTTGAAGTCTCAGAGAAGATCAATGACGTAGCATATAGGCTGAAATTGCCAGAGAATTGGAAAATTCGAAATGCATTCCATGTGAGCCTATTGAGGCCTTTTATTGGTGAAGTGCTAGAAGATATGGTTCAAGAGGAACGGCTTGAAGTAGAGGAATTAGATGAGATTCTAGTTCCTGAGCAGAACCTGGCACATAAGTATAGGAAAGTGAAAGGTAGAGTTATAAGAAGAGTTTTGGTGAAGTTCAAGAAGTATTCACCAATGGATGCCAAATGGATGGAAGAGGCTAAATTGGAAGATTCGCCTCAGTTATTGCAACTTTACTGAGAAGCTTTCTTACTGGAATCTACAGTGACTTAGAATGTTTTTTGAAGCAATGTACATTTTCTATTGTACAGTTGAATACTGCATCTCATGAATAATGCACAATGTATGGCTTACATTTAGCATTAACCCCAAAATAAGAAAGGAAACTAACTATGGCTATGTGTAAAATATAGAGCTCTATCTAGTAACAATGAGCTCCAAATGGTACAATCTTATGTGGGTATGGAGGGCCTAGCTCTAGCCCGAGCAATAATCCTCTGTATTCGCCTATGAAGGTGTCGTCGGTGTCTGTGTTGAGGCCTAGGACGTCTGGATCGACTAAGCTAAACGGCTCGATCAATCAGTAGTGTGGACTGTGGTGGTGAGAGAGGCTCTTGTGTGGGTTGTGGTTGTAACTGTATTGAAGTCTTCCGAGTCTCCTTTGCAAAGAAGTCTGTGAGCTACCTCTATGGAGGGTCTTGGTGTCCTGGAGCAGCTGTACTCTTGAGGCACATGTCACGAAGCTGTCGTATCTCAAGAAGAAAGAGGCCAAGGCATCTGTGATCGGTAAAATCCATGATTCTGGATAGTGGTCCAAATCCGTCTCTAAAGAGACAGTGGAAATGACCACGGACCTCATAATACGCTGGGCAGCGGCAGATATAATGCTCCTCTGTCTCTGGCTCTAATTGGCATATTTGGCATATGCGCTCCTTTGATGGGATGGATCTATATATCTGCTAGTCTCAATCTCTAGCTGATGTGAGTAGGTGCGCAACTTGCCAATAGTACATTTGATCCCATGGGAAAGGTGGGTGTCCATGTATCTCGGGCGAGCAATAAATCCATCATCTGTAGTATGAAGGAAATGCTCGTGGTAGAAAGCGATCTTTGTTCCTAGCTCTTGCCTTGGCATCAACCATGTCCGCCTGATATCCAATTGGGTAAGATCCATTCTGATGATCTTGCGAATCTCTAACCTGCTCAGATTAAGAGATGGTGCATCAAGGGAGTACTGGAAGGGGGGTAACTTGTCCATGCTAAAGCCATGTAGCTCAAACCTGGCCAACATCTACGCATACAGACATGAAGTATCACCCTCTTTGGCAAGCTTCTTGGAGGACTCAAGGGCCATCTGGTTCCACTTGATATGCAAGCTACTTTGGAGGCAGATATTTGTGAGGAGGAGGTTATGGATGTTTTGTTACACCTACCTAAGGATAAAAGCCCTGGCTGGGACGGTCTCACTAATGAATTCTTTGAGAGCTCGGCTACCCAACTGGTGAAGCCATTGGCAGCTATGTTTCAGCAGGTCTAGGAAACAGGGGTCATGCCTTCCTCATGGAAAGAAGGCCTTATCAAACTGCTTCCAAAGTCCTTCGCCGTTAATGTTGCAACAATGGAGACCAATTAATTTGATGGGCCCGATGTATAAAATCTTTTCCAAAGTGCTGGCGAATCGGCTCCACAAGTACCTTCCAGCTATTGTGCATCCTCTTCAATATGGTTTCATTAAGGGCCGCAACATTTGGCATAATATCTTAAATGTGCAAATGGCCATTGACTATGCAAGGTACTCTAGTCAGGAAGTGGTATTGATTCAATTGGATCTGGAGAAGGATTTTGACTATTTAGACTGGTCTTTCATTGCAGAACTTATGTCTGGTATGGGTTTTGGTACTCGGATGTCCCGATTGATCTACACCATTAGTGTTGCGGCTTCTTCACGTGTTATGCTCAATGGTGGGGTTACAGAGCCATTTGTCCTTGCACGCTCGGTGAGACAGGGTTGCCCTTTGAGTCCTCTCTTCTTTGCCCTGGCGACCCACCCGGTTCTTTCAATGTTATCTTCAATGGCAGCTTCTGCTCAACTGGCCGGATTGTCTCTTCCTTTGGGACATCACTTCATTAGCCAATCTTTGGCTGATGATAGCTTTATGATTTTGCGTGCAGACAAGGACAACATTCGCAAGGCATTAGATGTTTGGATGCTCTTTGGTCATGCTTCGGGTCTTCGCATCAATGCCTTCAAATCAGCCATTCTCAGCTGCACGGAATCTGATTTACAGTCATTGGGCTGGCAGGGCCAGGTTGTTCCCTGTGGCTCCATTGTCAGGCATCTTGGGTACCCGTTGGGTGTTGATGTTCGGCCAAAGCAACTACTGGAGTGGATTTCACAGAAATTGGAAGCTAAGTTTATGTATTGGAAGTCGCAAGCGTGGCCCTTCCATGTCCGCCTCAAAGTGGCTCAGACAATTATGCTGCCAATGCTCATATATTTCTTGCCATTGCTGCCATGGACTCCTACTTCTTTGAAGGCTCTCACTCGCCCCATTCATTTCATGTTATGGAAGAAGGATTCATTGCACGCAGGTATTTCGTGGATTTCGTGGTCACATACATGTACCCCCAAACGCTTGGGTGGTGGAGCTATTTTGGATGCTGAAACTCATATGCTGGCTCTTCGTTGGTCTCTTTTTCACGCTATGTGCGTGGATCATCACCCGTGGACCATTATAGCCCGTTATTTTCTTGAGGACAACGGGCTTTGGCATGGTAATACACAACTTTGGGGCTCTTGGTGGCATGTCCTTAATGCAGACTCTCGGTTTTCCAGTCCCTCCTCCTCTTTGTTACTGCATTTGGTCGGCTCCTGGAAAGTTGTGCTCCAAAAGGCGCGTTGGCATCCAGCGGAGGACCGCTTGCATACTAACTCCTTTCAACTGGAATTTTTGGCAGTCTCCAGATTACTTTCATGGGAAGACAAACATGAGCTGAGACCAAAATTTAATCGCATGGCCCGTCTGGGTGTGACTTCAGTTGCGGATGCCACCCTTGCCAGTCGTAATGTCTTCGCATCGTTTCATACTGCCAGGAGACTTTTCAGAATCCCGCGTGGATACCATGATTTATGGGAGCAGCTTTTGTTAGTGCTTCAGGGCAGACAACCCTTTCTTGCCCTTGCTGTGGATCGTCCTTGGCAGGACTGGGACCTTGCAGGCCGGTTGAGTCTGGAAAAGGCCTCTGCTAATCAGGTGTATCATCTTCTGATTAAAGATCATCAATGGCTGGGTGTTAAAGCTAATACTGTATGGGGATTGCGGAAATCGCAGTTATGGTGGAAGGCAACTGTGATGGAGGGTTGGTTGAATAAGACACCTTTCAAATGTAAGGTCTTTCTTTGGCGGGTGATGATTGGTCTTCCTCTTGCCTCGGCCCTTTCCAAGCGTCAAATCTCGAATGGCAATTGTTTCTTCTGTGTACCACTACTGTGGAATCGGCCCGACATCGATTTATTTCTTGCCCGCTCGCCAATAATATTTGGTCGCTCTTGTCACAGGTTTGGCGTGAAGTGGTGGGGGTCCTCTCTAACCCCTTTCGATTGGGTTTTTGTGTGGCCAAAATACCCCACACCGCCACAGTTGCATATGAAGATCTTATTCCACTTTTTCAGATACTGGGGATGCTAGCACAATTGGACCACTCGGAATGCCTTTCTTTTTGATTCGGCCTCTAGTGTACCAAGACACATTGCCCGGCTTAAAGGTCTCTTGCATTGGCAGATAGATCTCATTCGGCACTCGGACTTGCTCCCTCGGGAGGACTTGCTTCCCTAGAATATGGCAATTTCCTCTGGGTCTTTGCCATGACTTGCGTAACTTTTTTGTGGCGTAGTATTGGGATTTTACACACGTTGGCTTAGAGCCCTCGTGTATCTTGTAATCATGTAACTTGTGAGGGAGAAAGAGAGAGAGAGAGAGATTACACACGATGGCTTAGAGCCATCGTGTATCTTGTAATCATGTAAACTTGTACCTTTTTTTCGTAATTAATACAATTACCTTTTATGAAAAAGAGAGAGAGAGAGAGAGAGAGAGAGAGAGAGAGAGAGAGAGAGAGAGAGAGAGAGAGAGAGAGAGAGAGAGAGAGAGAGAGAGAGAGAGAGAGAGAGAGAGAGAGAGAGAGAGAGAGAGAGAGAGAGAGAGAGAGAGAGAGAGAGAGAGAGAGAGAGAGAGTCGGATCGCGATGGCGGGAAGAAGGATCGTGATGGCGCCGCCTGCCCCTGCCGCCCTGCCGACGGTCGTCTGACCTGTCGGCCCTGTCCGTCACGCTTCGCTGTTTCGCCCTCCGCTTCCTCCTGCGCCCGTCTGGCCCGTCGGGCTCCTGCTCGTCAGCAGTCGCTGTCGTCCGCTTACCCTACGGGCTCCGCGCCTGGCTTGCGCCCGTCCGCCCTGCGCGTCAGGGTTTCTGCCCGCGCCTGATCCCTGCCCTGCGCCGTTGCTGCCTCGCCCGTCCTGCAGTCGGACCTGGGCCCTGTTGAACGTCGCCGCCCCTGCCTTGGTTCCAGCCCTGCCGCCCTCTGCCCCCCCTGTGGTTCGCCCTCTTGCACGTGCACTGTCAGGGTTGTGCCCTGTCACTCGCGATATTGGGACAGGCTACGCCTGAAGCCGCTTCTCCAGTGCATGTCTTGTTTTGCTTGAGAAGGCGCGAGAGAGAGAGCGAGAGAGAGAGAGACGCTGCCCTCGCCCGTCAGCCACCGTGGTGGTCGCCCCCGACTTTTAACGCCTGCAACCTGTCCGTGTGACGTCCTGCGGGTCGTCCTCCGCCGTGTGCGCAACCAGCTTATAGGGGTGCAGCTTTCTAACGCAGCCGACACTGATCTGCACTGTCGGTCAGTCCTTCTTCGAGATCAGCTCGTCATACACGATGGCTGGTTTGGATCTGGATTTCATAGACCAAACGGTGGCAGCACTTGGCCCGGACTTTGATGCTGAGGAACCGGAGGATATGGTTCCGTGCACTGAAGAATTGCCCCCGGGTCCTGACATCCAGCCTGCGGGTAAACGTACCAAGCATACCCCGGAAGAGATAGGTGTTACTCTGGATCGTTCCTATGCGCAGGTTGCTTCAGATTCTGTGGACTCTCAGGAGGTGGACTGGGAGCATCTGTTGGAATTTGCCAACACTCTGCTTGGTGAATATGTTCAACATAATCAGGAAGCCTTCTCTGACTCTGCTCCAGACGATGTTCTGGAAGCTACCGTTGACCCAAAAACTGTCCTACGCTCCTTTTCGGTATTTTATGATCGCGCGGTGATACTCTTCTTCACTGGTCGCATCCTGCTGCTTTCCCGTATTCGCCAATGGCTGCAGAGTCTGCTACAAGGGGAATGTGTTGAAGAGATTTTTGTTGGATCCCGAGGTTTTTTTGAGGTCCTCTTGAAAACAGAGACGCACCGTACTGCTCTCCTGTCTAAACTGCCTTTGTTTTTTGATCGTCGGTTGGTTCATGTGGTTCCATGGCGCCCGATGGCAGATTTCCAGCGCCTCCTGCAACGTGAATGCCCTGTGTGGGTAGAAGTGGAAAATTGTCCGGCTGTTTATTGGCCGCTATTGAAGGATGCTATGGCCGCTGTGGGCATGGTTCTGGTCCCTCCCAGTCTCAGGGCTGTGAATCGCAACCGCTTGTGCATGTTGTGGGATACTGCAAGGAAACGGCCTGCTTGGTTACGCCTCAATTGCTCTGGCATGCATCCGTTACACTTTCGTTTGAAATGGGGCAATTTTGCAGGCCATTGCTTTTCCTGTGGACAGTTGGGGCACTTTATGGCTGAATGCCCAGAGCAACAACACGTTTCAGATGCGGGTCATGTTGCTCTGCCCATGGAAGATATGGTGTGTGATGCTCCATCGCGGGATACTATCCACCCGCCCCAAGTTCTGGCCAAAGGTAAACAACAGGTTTCGGGTCTGGATTCCCGTGCCACTGATTGGGTTGAAGTACGTGCCAAAAAAGGCAACAGGATTGGTGCTGGCATGGAGAGTACTGTGCCTACTACCTCACAAGATTCCATGCGAACATATATGCGCAGGAAGGAAATGATGTCTTCCGAGCGCTCTGCTCCTGCTATGGTTTCTTCAGCTCCCCGTCATCAGCCCGCCAGGAAAATGTATTCGGATCGTCTAAAGGGTCCACCTGCACAGCTGGCTTTTGATACCAGAGGCAACGTCATTACTCCGTGGACCGTCGTTACCCACGTTCCAACCCCAAGCAAGCAGATATGCCGTCTACTTCCAAATCTGGTCCTCAGAACTCTTTTACGGTGTTGGCGGATTTCTTGGATGAGGGAGTGTTGGACATTCTCGCCGACAAAGTCAAATCGAGGCAAGCTGTGCCTCGTACCTGATTGTGTTTTGTATACACATGAAGATAGCCACGTGGAATGTGCGAGGAATTTGTTCTCGCCACAAGCAACATGCCATGTGGACTGCATTGTATGAGAATCAGTGGGATGTCCTGTGCGCTGTTGAGCACAAGAGTCACGGTGACGCCGGTAAAGTTGTGGATTGCCATGGCTTTTGTTTATTCTATGCAGGAACACAGGCCATGCATTATTCGGGTGTGCTCATGATTGTACATGCCAAATACCAGCCTGTTCTTATTAAAAATGATGTTCATGGCCGCTTTTTGGTGGTTGAAATCTTATTCGAAAGGGAAATCCTATGGTTACTTGGCCTCTATGCTCCGAATGATTCGTTATCTCGCCGGGAGCTTTGGCAGACTTTGCAGACTTCCTTGTCACTTGGCAGACGGGGCTTCTTTATGGGGGATTTCAATATGTGTGTTGATTCTTCCCAGTCTACATCGGAGCACTCGATCATGGATGCGCCGGAAAGTCGTATGTGGCAAGAGTTGGCTCTTGCTGTTCTTAAGCAAGATCTTTGGTCCTGGCTACACCCGTCTTCTCCAGGCTTTACTTTCCATTCGGCCCAGTATGCCACAACATGGTCGCGGTTGGACCGTATATATATCATGCAGAATGATGATTTTCTGCCTGAGATGCTCGAAATAAAAGTGTTGCAGCAATATGTCTTGTCGGACCATTTCCCTCTGCAGTTCGAGTTGCTTGCACAACCCATTGCCCCTTTCAAGAAATTTCTGGAGAGACTCCCTTTGCGTTTCAACTCGTCCTACTTAAAGCATACAATTTTTCAGGGCTATATGCAGCAATTGCTTGACAGATTCTTCTTGGACTTTTCCTCTCAGGGCACTGCGTCATTTGAAAGATTGCTCTCTAATGTGCAGCGGGTTGCTCGGCAATATGGGATCTATCATGCCTCTCTTTGTCGGCGCCGTCGACAGGCAGCGGAGGACCTGCTGGTTTTGGTTCGCTCCCTGCTGGTGGACACTCTGGATGATGCATTTTTGCTTGCACTGGCCATGCGGGTGGCCGATCTTATTAAAGAATTCCAGTTAAAATCGTATCAGCAGGCCAAATTGCAACATCTGACAGAGACTTTGCAAGATAGTGCATGTCAGACCCATAAGTTCTTTCGAGCTCTCCATGCCTCTCCTGCTCGAGAGAATATGACCCGACTCGAGGATGCACAAGGCCACCTTATCCTGGATCCACAGACTATTGTGCATATGTGCAGGAATTATTTCCGTGACCTTCTCGGTTCCGCTTCTCCACCTTCAGCCCAAATTACTCAGGCCCGTTCGGTTTTTTATGACCTGGTCCGCAATCAGCTCCCGTAGGACATGCAAGCTACTCTGGAGTCAGATATTGGTGAAGCAGAGGTTATGGATGTCTTGTTACACTTGCCCAAAGATAAAAGTCCGGGTTGGGATGGTCTCACCAATGAGTTCTTTGAAGCCTTTGCTACCCAACTGGCGAAACCATTGCAGGCTTTGTTTCAGCAGGTGTGGGAAACGGGGATCATGCCTCCCTCATGGAAACAAGGACTTATTAAACTACTTCCAAAAGTTCCTTCGCCATCTAAGTTGACACAGTGGCGCCCCATTTCTTTGATGGGTTCAATGTACAAAATCTTTTCCAAAGTAATGGCGAATCGGCTCCATAAGCATCTCCCTGCCCTTGTGTACCCTCTCCAGTATGGTTTCATTAAGGGCCGAAATATTCTACACAATGTTTTGAATGCCCAATTGGCCATTGATTATGCCCGGCATTCTAATCAGGAGGTGGTACTGATTCAACTGGACCTGGAAAAGGCTTTTGACTATCTGGACTGGTCTTTCGTTGCTGACCTTATGTCTGCTATGGGCTTTGGTGCTCGGATGTCTCGTCTGATCTACACCATTAGTGCTGCGGCGTCTTCGCGAGTCATGCTGAACGGAGGCGTTATTGAGCCATTTGTCCTTGTCCGTTCTGTCAGACAGGGGTGCCCTTTGAGCCCTTTATTCTTTGCCCTTGCGACACATCCAGTTCTTTCCATGTTATCACATATGGCCGCCTCTTCCCAGTTGGCCGGACTGTCGCTTCCTACAGGACAACACTTCATTAGCCAATCCCTGGCGGATGATACTTTTATGATTTTGCGTGCGGACAAGGATAACCTTCGAAAAGCATTGGATGTTTGGGGTCTCTTTGGGCAGGCGTCAGGCCTTCGTATCAATGTCCTCAAATCAGCCATTCTAAGCTGCACGGAGTCGGATTTGCAGTCCTTGGATTGGCAGGGTCTGGTTGTTCCTCGAGGTTCCATTGTCAGGCATCTTGGATACCCTTTGGGTGTTGATGTTCCCCCAAAGCAGCTTCTGCAGTGGATTTCTCTGAAAATGGTGGCCAAGTTTATGTATTGGAAGTCTCAGGCCTGGCCTTTTCATGTCCGCCTCAAAGTAGCTCAGATAATTATGTTGCCAATGCTCACATATTTCTTGCCATTGTTGCCTTGGACTCCTACGACTTTGAATGCTCTCACTCAGTCTATTCGCTTCATGCTATGGAAGAAGGACTCATTGCATGCAGGTATTTCCTGGATCTCGTGGTCGCATGCGTGCACCCCCAAACGCATGGGTGGCGGAGCTATTTTAGATGCCTAAACTCACATGCGGGCACTTCGTTGGTCCCTGTTCTGCGCCATGTGCTCGGATGATCATCATCCGTGGGTCGCTATCGCCCGTTATTTCCTCGAGGGCCATGGGCTTCGGCATGGCAATACCCAACTCCGGAGTTCTTGGTGGCACGTTCTTAATGCTGATTCGCGGTTTTCCAGTTCTTCTTCATCGCTGCTTACTCATTTGGTGTGTTCCTGGAAACACGTCCTTCAAAAGGCTCAGTGGCACCCAACGGAGGATCGCTTGGCTACTAACTCTTTTCAATTGGAATTACTGGTAGTCTCGCGTTTACTTTCGTGGGAAGGTAAACATGAGCTTAGACCACAATTCAACCGGATGGCACGTTTGGGCTTGTCTTCAGTTGCGGATGCCACCCTTGCCAGTCGCAATGTGCTTATATCGTTTCGTACTGCTAGGAGGCTTTTCAGGATCCCTCGTGGATATAGGCCTTTGTGGGAACAGCTTTTGACGGTGCTCCAGAGCAGACAACCCTTTCCTGCTCTTGCTTTGGATCATCCCTGGCAGGATTGGGACCTACAAGGCCGGCTGCATTTGAGCAAAGCTTCTGCTAACCAAGTGTATCATCTTCTTATTAAAGATAATCAATGGCTAGTTACTAAAGCGAATGCTTTATGGGGATTGCGTAAATCCCGGTCATGGTGGAGGGCAACTGTGATGGAGGGCTGGGTCAACAAGACACCCTTTAAATACAAAGTCTTTCTTTGGAGAGTGATGATTGGGGGTCTTCCGCTTGCTTCCGCTCTTTCCAAGCGACGAATCTCCAATGGCATCTGTTTCTTTTGCACCACTACTATGGAATCCGCCCGCCGCCGATTTATTTCTTGCCCCGTCGCTAAGAAAGTCTGGTTATTTTTGTCGGCCGTTTGGCGAGGGGTGGTTGGTATCACACTGCGCCCCTTTGATTGGGTTTTGGGCCAGCCCAAATACCCTACTCCCGCACAGCCACATATGAAGCTCATGTATCACTTTCTTCGATACTGGGGCTGTTGGCATAACTGGACCATTCGGAATGCTTTTCTGTTTGACTCCGCCCATAATGTTCAGCGGCATATTGTGAGGCTTAAGGGCCTCTTGTATTGGCAGTTAGCTCTTCTCCATCGTTCTGATTTGCTCTCTACGGAGGACTTCCGTCCTTGGCATATGGCAATTTCCTCCGCATCCTTGCCATGAAATTGTAACTTGTAGTACTTAGCACCTCTTCACATGATGGCTTGGATTGTCGTCATGTATCTTGTAATCAAGTAATCTTGTATTTTTTTCGTAATTAATACAATTACCTTTTACGAAAAAAAGAGAGAGAGAGAGAGAGAGACTTGAGAGAGAGACAAATAGACTCTCTTCTGTGCCGTGCGACTTGTCTTGGGTGGCGACCTACCTTGAGTTGTGACCTGATCTAACGTGTTCTAATCGACCTACCTGCGTGTGTGCCTCCAAAATTACGGTTGTAGACCTGCAGATTAGGGTTTCCACTGTCAGCCACGATGTCTATTCCAGCCTTCTCACCAACAAGCGCAGGCTTCAATACTAACGCAGACAGCTTGGGGAACAGGGATCAGTTCATGGCATGACAGAGCGTTTGTCGTAAACTGTTGTGCAAAGAGAGAGAAAGAAAGAGAAAGAGACAGAGAGATTTCTGTTATGGCGAATCTGCAGGTGTCAAATGGTATTGATGTGGCCTTTCTCAACCAGCATATAGGGCATGGGGATGATAAAGTTTGACGGAATCAGATGGTGACTTGTTGGCTGAGGATTCTAGGCAATTAATGGATGGGGATGAGATGGATAAATGTCACAAGATGTCGGTTGATGAATCGGTTTTATGGGCCCCGAATTTGCCTCAACAAGATGCTCATGCTTCATGCTAACTGACTGATGGGTCTCTTCAATTTATGCTTGCCATTGCCAATAATCTTATGTCAGATTATGTTCATGCCAATGAGGATAAAGTGAGCTCTTTACCGGAAGGGGATCCTGTGGTTGCTGTCATGGGAACTGACCTGGTCTTACATCAGATTGTTGCTTTCCATGAGAGGGTAGCCATCTTTCACTTTACGGGAAGGACTCCTTTGATTACTAGGATTTGTGCTTGGTTGCAGTCCATGCTTATTAGTTTTGAGGTGTGTCAAGATGATACTTTAGGGAAAGTGCAGGTCCCTCTTGTTCTATGATGGACCAAGGGGGTTTTTTGAGCTCCTTTTTCATTCCCTGGAAGTGCGTGCTCACATTATGTAACGTATTCCTTTGTTCATGGATGGTTAGATAGTATATATGGTCCCATGGAAGCCTATGGCTGAGTTTCAGGAGGTACTTAAGTAGGCATGCCCAATTTGGGTGGAGGTGGTTGATTTTCCTGCACATCTTTGGCGACTTCTTCCTTTGGTTTTGAGAACCCTTGGTGAGGTGTTGGTGGAGCCTCAGTTGGCCTCCCACAATAGGAACACGGCCTATATGCTTTGGGATACAAGGAAATCTCACCCAACCAAAATTCGTTTTGAGGTTCCTAGGTTGCAAACATTGGTTTATGAGCTTAAATGGGGAACATTTGCTAGACACTATTTTAGATGTGGCCAATTGGGCCATTTCATTTTAGAATGTGATAGAAACCCTGAGGTATTGCAATGTTCTCTGGATCCTGACATGGATGTGCAAGAGCATCATGCCCTACAGATGGTTTAGCAGCCAGAAGCTGATCCTGTGCCTCTTGTCGAGCATGGACATGATGATGGAAAGAAGGATGTTTCCCAAGCTGGTATTGAGTGTGCATTGCTTTCGGTTGGTCAGAATTTGCCTCCTCAAGATGATTTTTGGGTCATTGTGGTTAGCCGTAATGCTAGACAGGATTCTCGTTCGACTCCTACCCCCACCTCCACACCCTATCACTCAAAATTTTCAATGCAAAGGTAAGGGGTTTTATATGAAACCACAATCTTCATGTGTTCCTGCAATAGGTGCAGATAATAAAAGGGCTTCTAATTCTGCTTTACGCTTTGATGCACGTAGAAGGCTTGTGCCTCCTCAGGATGTTTTCTATTCTCAACAACAACAATTTCCTACTCGTGCTTTGATTGCTAATTTGCAGAGGGCAGATCTTGTAGATGTGATGCAAAGTGAGATGGAGAGATTTCAGGCAGCTAAAGTTATTGATATTAAAGGGAAAGGGTAAGTGGTGAGTCAGCTCTTTTCTTTTTTTTTGATTTATCATGAGACTTGCTTTATGGAATATTAAAGACATTTCTTCGGGCAGTAAATAATATCGGCTGTGGAAAGTTGTGTTAGCTGGGAATTGGAATGTTTTTTGTGCTGTGGAGCACAAATAACATGCTTTGGCAGGATCTTATGTATATAAGGATTATATAGTTTTGTTTTTGTGGTCGGGTTCTACATAAATCTAGAGTTAATGGTGGCCATTAGATCTTCCCTGCAACCATACTTGGATTCTCATGACCCTCGCGGCAGATTTGTGGTACTGGAAATCTTATATGAGGGAGAGGTTTTGTGGCTGGTGGTCATGTATGCTCCTACTGCTCGAGAACGTCGTTAGCTTTGGGATGACTTACATTGCCTTGCCATGGCTCGTCAAGGCTTTGTTATGGGTGATTTTAATGCATGTGTATTTGCGGATCAGGCGACTTCACTGCATTCGGTTATGGATGGCCCTGAGCAACAGGCTTGGGATGCTTTGGCATCTGTGTCTTTAAAAGAGGACATGTGGTCCTGGATGCATCCTTCACAGTTTGGATATACTTATCATTCTCTTTAGCATCCTGACACCTAGGCCAGACTTGATAGGATCTACATTGGTCAGAGTGATTCTTTTCTTCCTGTAGTCATTGATATGTGGGTGGAGCGACAAATGTTCTGTTAGACCACTATCCTTTGGTTTTGGAATTGATCCAGAGACTTGTTCATGACTTTAAGGCTCTCCTTGCTCATTTGCCTCTTCGTTTCAACCAATCTTATCTCGAGGGATGGAAGCATGGGTTGTTTTTAGGGATAATGCACGAGCGTTGTCTCGACAGTATGGTATTCAGCATGCTTCCTCTTTGCGAGCTGAATTGTAGCATGCACAATCTTTATTGGCCCACTCATTCTCTGTATTAGTGAGGGGATAACACTCATGACTTGCTCACATGCATTGAATGGTTGAAATGTAGAGTTTAATCTCTTCAAGAAGAGGGATATGCTAAATACAAATTGTTGGCCAGAGCGGAAGCTTTACATGATAATAATTGTCAATCTCATCAGTTCTTTGCTTGTTTACGCCAGAAATATGCTTGGGGAAATATTGTGCGTTTGATGGATGAGCAAGGTGTTATGGTGACTGATCCTGCTTCTATAATTCAAATGTGCATTGACTTTTATAAATCTTTGTTGGGTCCACGATTCTTTCTGATTCTATCCATTCTGCCTGTCAATACATTTGCGATTTGGTTAGTAACTAGGTTAAACCAGAATGGGTTGTTTTGATGGAGGCTGATATTTTAGAGGAAGTGGAAGATGTGATGTCCCATTTGCCTCGAAGGAAAAGCGCTAGCTTGGATGGGCTTCCTAATGAGTTGTTTTCAGCCCATGTTGAGCAGCTTAAGGACTCATTAACTCGCTTGTGTTAGCAAGTGTGGAATTCTTGTATGATGCCTTCAGACTGGAAAATTGCTGTCATTCAGTTATTGCCTAAGGTTCCCTCTCTGACCTCTTTGAAACAATGAAGACCCATTTCTGTTATGGGTTCTTTATATAAAATCTTCTCTAAAATCATTGCCAACAGATTGCAGAAAGTGTTTCTGCACTTGGTTCATCCATGTCAATATGGTTTTATTAAGGGTCAGAATATAATGCATAACATTTTGAATGTTTAACTAATGATTGATTATGCCAAAGCTTTAGGCCAGCAGGCTGTTATGCTTTAGCTTGATATTGAAAAGGCATTTGATCATATTAGTTGGTCTTTTTTGCAACAGCTAATGTCTACCATGGGATTTGGTCCTTGCATGATTTCTCTTGTTGATATCATTAGTCAGGGTGTTGTGGCTTGTATTGCACTTAATGGAGGGATCACAGAGGAAATTGTCTTGTCTCAGTCTCTTCGACAAGGCTGCTCTCTCAGCCCTTTGCTATTTGCTTTAGTTACTCACCAAATGCTCTCATTGTTGGATAAGTTGTCTGATCAAGGTGAGATTGTTGGTTTGTCTCTTCCCAGTGGTGCCCAACTTGTGGGTCAATCTTTGGCTGATGATTTCTTTATGTTTCTTAAGGCTGATTGCAATAATGTTAATCGGACAATGGTTGCGTGGAATCTTTTTGCTTTGGCATCAAGTTGTCATATTAATGCTTAGAGATCTACAGTGCTTTCTTGTACGGAGAATGATTTGCAGGCCTTGGGTTGGCATGGTGTCGGGACTTTAAACGGGTAAGGCACTAGCCAGACCTCACTACTCATGTTAAACCATCCCACACAGCCTTGCGGCCAAGAGCGTCTAAGACTGTGTTTGTACATTTTTCGTAGTCCAACAAATAACTCTTTCCCCCACTCCTCAAAGGGAGTCCCTAAACATGCTGGTGTTATACACCATGTAACACGCACATAGGGAGCACCCCTCGGTTAATCACCACGGCTCCACTGCGGCTCTCCTACACCTCAGGGATTGGCCCCAAGATACGCCATGAACATAAAACCATTTCGAAACAAAGTCCACTCTTTTAGTAAAACGATCCGGAAGATGATATATAAACCTTACGAAATAACTCCCGAGGAACCGAATATCTAGCTCTACGGCTTGGGATACCTCATACTCTCGGTGTCGGGTCATCACTCATACAAACAGGTGCTATGTATCCAGGATACGATACCATGTGGTGCATCAATGCAAAAGTGAATATGACTATCATGCTCAAACAAATATTCATTGAAAATCAGCAACGTGAAAGTGAAAAGACAATTCTTTTCATGATTTCCTTCTTTACGCGAGTGCTTCGTTGCTTGGAGCTAGCACCGAGCTTCCTCGTGTTACTAGTCCCTTTAAATTTAAACAACCGCAAAATCTATATGAAATGCGACATCAAAGATCAGAATTTAATGTACTTCAATCCTCAACAACCCCCTATCCCTTACCGTTTAAGAATTTGCATGCATTGATAGGTGTATGCATGGTTTTTTATGTATTTTTCTTTATGGAAAGTAGTAAAAACACACTTTAATAAAGAAATGCGGCTGAATTGAGGCTAAACCTTATGCTTCAGCTCCATGATATGATCACACACATTAATCTTATTTTTTCTTATTTTTATGATGGAAAAAACTTAAAATTTTCCATTTTCTTTTGATTTTTTTATTTATTTATAGAAAATTACAAATAATTACTTATTTTCAGATGTAGAATAAATACTCTTATAGAAAATAATTTTCTTAGCATATTTTATTCCATGGGAATGGCAAATGCACACCAGAAACCCAAAAATCGCATTATTTTCCTTAAACCACTTAGTCTCGGGTTTTGCATTGTCAGAGGGGTTTTTGTCGAAAGGTCGAATCCACCGGGGATCAGAAGTAGAAGGAAGTAGAGATAGGGGATGGAAGAGAAGATAGAGAATACCCAAGTGAAAAACACTGCAAAAACAAATCACAATGAATTGAATCAATATGTATTGAAAGAATCTGGAATCTTCGCACTACTCAAAAGCAATCTCCAGGCATTAGTTCTCCTGGAGCTCCTTCGTAGACCAAAAACGTGGATCAGAAAAATCAGCTCTTTCTTTGCTGCGCGGAACCCAAATCTGATGGCTCCGTTTGTAGTTTTCAGCCTCTTTACAGCGATTGCGATGCGCGGGATTTCGTCAATCTGTCTTTTTTATGAAAAATCTCCTAATTGGGTGAAAAAGCAACTTGCTTTTTGCATGTCATCCTAATCTTGAAGCTTTTTTAACTTTTTCGGATTTTTACAATAAATAATATCAAATATAGGCTAAAATTATCCAAAAATCTAGTGTTTTTGGATAATCCATGCAACTTACACTAATACTAATGACTCAGATCACATTGACTCTCTAGATCAATAAAGAAGTCGGATGATGATGCATTCCATACTTTTTCACACTGTGTCCTCAAAACATCATGACATCCACCCCCTATGAACTTGCACATCCTCCGGTATGTGCCAAAATCCTAGTTGTCACCGGATTCTGAGTCCTCCTCATCCTCTGTAACCATATCCTTTGCTTCTTCATCTTCAATATCTTCCTAGCTAGCCCCTGTATCATGGCCACTATTTTCTTCCAATTCTGGCAACTCATAGGCAGTAGATTCCCGCCTTTTGAATAAATTGATTCTTTTTCTTGCTACCGGAAGTTTTATGGCTGTCCCATCCAGCTCATTTAATGCATAAGTAGCATTATCAAACACCTGTCTTACCACATAGGGTCCAAACCATCTTTTGGAAACTTTACGCATGGCACTATGCTGATTATCTAAACTGCTATTATAAACCAATACCCAATCCCCATCTTGTATGGTTCTTGGTCTCAATCTATGTCTTTTGTCAAACCGTTTCTTGTTCTGTATCCTTGCTGCCCTTAACTTTGTAGTTGCTGCCTCTATGTCTTCTGACTTTCTTTCCAACTGTCTAATGCGTAAGGCCAACAATTCCTCTCGATTCAACTCCTCCTCCCAAGGTAATACACTCCATGTGATAGTCATCTCTTCTATTGGCATGATAGGTTTTTGACCATACATCAATTCTGCAGGCATATATCCTGTAACAGCACTATGAGTTGTTCTGTCAGCCCACAAAGCATAAGGGAGCAATTGTGGCCACTCCTTTACCTTCTCTCCACATGCTTTTGCCAATGCCTTCACAATAGGTGGATGACCTCTTTCACTTTTGCCATTTCCTTCAGGGTTATAGGCTGAAGTTAAAGCAAGCTTTATCCCCAACCGTGCAAAGAAATCATGAGCTTCATTTGCATCCAGCTCACCTCTATCTGCTGTAATTTTTTCCCCACAGCCATATCGACAAAAGATCTCTTCTAAGAGAAAAGTACATACGACATTTGTCGTCTTAGTACATAGAGCTCTTCCTTTCACTTGATTAGTCAAGTCTTTACGAGCAAGCACAAGATACCTCATTTGCCAAAGACCTGTAGGCATTGTGACCAAATCCACCACCCACTTAAAATGAAGAGACAATGGATATGTGGGTTGCAATTCATCCCGATGTCTCATAGTTGAATACATTTGACATGTCGTACATGATTCCACAAAGTGAGCAACATCCTTATACATACCCTGCCACCAATATCTTTCTTTGATCTTTGTAAAAGTACCCCAAACACCTCTATGACCAGCCCACAAGCTTTCATGAAATTCTTGCATTACTTTTACTTGTGAAACTCTGTCACCCAAAACTCGCAATGGCATACCCTGTTTCTTTTTAGTATGTTTCCATAAGTATCCATCTTTTAAGAAAAATCCATAGGCTTTCCTCTTGATCTTCTTAAACTCCTCATCTGACCATTCATCTCTCTTTGTTAATGTACTGAGATATTGACCAATTCTCAGCCACTCTCCTACATATTTGTCTTCCAGAAACACTTCTACACAAGATGTAAAACATCTAAAGTGTCTTCTCTTTGTTGTCCAAGCTTCTGTTAATGCTATAGCAACACCTTGCATTGCTAAATTCACTCTTGCAACATCATTTTCAGCCATAAGAAAGTCATCTTCTTCCTCCTCATCCATCATCCCATCTTTATTTTCATAGCATGCTCGAGATAACATGTCGGCCACAGGGTTATCTCTTCCTGCAATATGCTGAAATTCAGGGTTCAAAGATTTGATGTATGCAATCCACCAGAGCATAGCAATGTCTGGGGTAGCACAACTAGTAATCATACCCAATATCGGCAAACAATCAGTCTCAATGACTACATGAGCACCCATAAAATACTCATCACATTTAAGGGCTGTTACAATTCCCCATAATTCTCTTTTTACCTGTGGATATCTTCTCTGTCGTTCAGTCAATACTTTTGTACCAAAGCGTTTTGCATATATTTGCCCTTCCTCATCATCTTGCCCAATTGCCCATCCAATCCCGATTGGGTTTGTATCAACAGTAATAATGATAGGCTTTCCATGTGAATAGTTAGCCTTTCTCAACGTAGGAGCAGATTTTAAGAGTTGCTTCAATTTCTTCATTGCTTTTTGATGCTTCCTTTCCCAATGAAAATTTTGACATTTCCTTAGAAGCTGATAAAGAGCATCGACTACATGTGCAAAGTGAGGAATCCATATCAAATAGAACACACATGCACCCAATAATCTAGGCACCTCTTATACATTCGTGCATACATCTTGCATTCTATCAATCACATCTATTTTTGCTAGTGATGGTCTTTGCCCATAAGGCCCACACATATGCCCAAAAATCAAAACCTCTTCAACTTCAAAGACAGACTTTTGTCCAGAAAGAGTTAAATGCACCTCTTCTAGACGTGTCAAAATCCTCTCACAATCCACAATATGATTTGCAACAAACTGTCTGCATCCATGAGCATCCATCTCTTCATTCTTTTCATCCACTGCACACCCTTTGATTGGAACATCATCCAAGAAGGGCATAGTCAATTGCTATAAAATCCCTGAGTACCCCATTCATAGCATTTGTCATGTGTGCCACTGAGTTTGTTGCACCCTGTGGGAGAGTACACATCCGTACTAACCCTAAAGGAGTCTTCATGGTTGTGATATCCCTGCTTTCAATTGCAAGCTGAAACTGATCATAACCCGAGTAAAGATCACCCAAAGAATAGATTGCTCTGCCTGCAAAAGCCTCTGCAAATTCATCAACCACAGGACTTGCACCCATATTTCTTATAGTCACTTTGTTGACCGGTTGCATGTCTTGAATAAATCTCAAAGCCCTATTCTTTTTGGGCACAGTAAACCAATGATTTGAGTACAGGGTTGAAGAAGGCTCCAAGATGTTCATGCGAATCTTTTCATTTAGCAAATCCATGAGCTTTGGCAAGTAAGCTTTAGGCACTGGAATAGGCCTCAAGTTCCATGGTACATGTGGCACAATAAATATGACCATAGGAGAGGCAACATTTGGATCTACACAACCTATTTCACTTGGTTGAAATGCAAATGCCTTCCCATGTCTAGCCAACATCTGCATAAAACAGTTTCTCTCAGCAGGCAAAAGAAACCCTTCTGCACCAACTTTCAATTCTTGTAATGTTTCAGATGTAAACTGATGACCTATATCTTTAGGATCCCATAAGCTTGGCTGCCTTGACACTTTTTCATACATACCCTCGCTCTCTGGTGGAAGTGGCATAGCAATTGGTTTCACCTTTTTGTCAACTGTCTTATACTTTGTCTCCACAAGTGCTTCAGCCCATTGTAATCCTTCTTGCTGAGCAAAGAATGCCATAACATCATACATATCCAAAGAACATACTGACAACACTCTGTTTTCAGCCTCATTTTCTGCATGCATAGTTGCTGAAATTTCAGCCATAGTGTCAGTAATATTTAGCCCATAAAAGATGCCTGAAATGCCATCATTTTTAGCTAACAGTCCGAATGCTCTCAGTTTCTTAATAGCCCGTTTCATGGATATGCGTTCAGCCCTACACATAGCTTCCATAGGCTTAAACCAACATGAACTGTTTGCTGTAAACTGAGAATTACCAATAGTAAATACATGCTTCATTTCATCAAGAGGGGAGTACACCCAATGAACAGCACTACTGTAGCCCCGCATTACAGCAGTGCTTAATGAAAATCCAGGTCTTTGAATTCCCTTGCATCTGGAACCAAAGGAGACTCTTGAAGCTTATCACGATTTCTAGGATGATTAACACAAACGGTAATAAATTGGACTGCTTTCCTCCCATCTTTGCTTCTGACTCTTGCATAAGCAGAACTATCATCAAGTACCTTTGTTTCCATACGCACTCCTGTAATATAGGGTTGTCTCAAAATCACTGCATATGAGGAATTATCTTGCACAAAGAAGTGTTGCTCTTCCTGTACATCACTAATTGTCACTTTTATATTAGGACATGCAGCATAGAGCTCCCCTGAAGAATTATTTGCAGCCCTCATATGCCAACCATGATCAATGTCCACAGGCCATGCACCATTTTCATACAATCCCCGCTCAATGACATTTATCTCAGACCCATGGTCAAGTAAAAAAACACAAGGAGTTTCACGTTTCCCTATTTTCTCTATCGTTTTAGTGGTAGCTCTAGCCCAATGATTTCTTGTGTAGTGACTTCGAGGAATAAATCCTAGAGTCTCTTCTCCATATTGTTGCATTTGCCTTACTCCACCATGCATATTGCTTCAAAACAATGCATTTTCAGTCACTTTCTTCTCTTTTCCACATGCTGTCCATTGATTAGTAGCATCTTGCATAGACAATCCTGTACTTACTTCATGCTTATATTCAGCCCGAATACCCAACAAACCAGTTTCCTCTTCAAATTGCAGCAATGCACTAGTGGTATCACTAAGAAACTAACGCTTCCTTTTAATTATGTCAATGATCTCATCATGAAATTCTCGCTTGGCAATGCCAAGCACCTCTCCCAAGGTAAATTCCACCTGACTGTTTAAAATCCGTTCTTCAAGAACCTTCTTAAGATCTGTGGTTGTCTCAATGTCAGATTGCAACTTATATCCTGGCTGCTTGCCCTTATTTTTTCCCTCTTGTTTGTTATCCTGTTTTTGCTCCTGACTGACCTCTTCCATGACATGCTCGGGAGATGGCTGATTTGCAACTTTAGACTGATCCACACTTCTTCTTGTCATTCTTTTAG
The DNA here is from genome assembly GCF_053477565.2 of Lygodium microphyllum. Lineage (NCBI taxonomy): Eukaryota > Viridiplantae > Streptophyta > Polypodiopsida > Schizaeales > Lygodiaceae > Lygodium > Lygodium microphyllum. The sequence goes on from NC_141160.1 coordinate 71,170,928, forward strand.
ATGTCCCTGCAATATCTTCATCTCTTTTTCATTTTTCTTCCACAAGTACATCCGTGTTTTGTACCTTTGCTAAATATGCATACACTGAATATGCATCTACCGGTGATTCCCAACCAGTTATGCCACGAATGTCTTGCCTTGCATGAGACATTTCACTATCAGTGACCTTTCTCTTTTTAGCTGCATGTAAAGCATGTGTCCATATTTCAGCTTTTGGACCATTGGCCATGCATTCTATCCAACTGTAAACCAAAAGTAGAAGCGTGTACCGCCGCGTAAGCATTTCGGACAGCCAAGTCTTCCAACAACTTCTGCATACCTCCCTTTCCAAAATTCAAAGCAAGAGGCAATCCCGTTTCTTGTGCATGGATCTTGCCGTCTTTCCAAAAGATGAGCTGTCGTGCCAAGGTCTCCTGATAGGCAGCACAATCCTTTCTCTTGTGTTGCAAACTGTCACACCACATACATCTTTTTCCAGGCTTAGGGGCTGTTGCTCTTCCCCTTTTCTCTTGTCCTTTTTCATCCAATTTTGCAACCTTCAATTGAAGATCCCGCATCCCTTTGATCAATTCATCTAAGACATCTTCCCTAACAGAGGGAACAATAGCAGGTACAACAGCCATAGGGTTAGCCATAGAAAGGGTGGCTTACAAGATACTTCAACTGTCTTACCCGTAACAGTGGGCAAGCTAGAGACATGCAATCTTTCTCTTCTTCTATGCTTCTTCACAAGTGCAGTAACAGCTTCCTTGACATGTCTCCACTCTGTTTTCAAACCTGTCTCTGTAGTCTGATTCTCCAGTAAATCATCAAGCTTCTCTTGAAGCTTAGGATTAGCTGCCTGTAGAAACAATTCAATTTTCTGACTTGCAAGAGTTTGCTGTTCTGCAAGATCCAACTGCTCAAATCTACTTTCAAATTCTCTTAACAATTCTGTAACCATAAGACCCTTATTGGATTGTATAACCCACTCCTTAAAAGTCTTGCGTGTTGTGGGAGCTTTCACTCAACCGCCAAGACCCACGGACCGCTTATTGCTTCAAGCGTTCCAAGCCGAGCACTAATGGCTACCTCTCACATAACCGACGCGCCATCCATATCTACGGGTGTAGTGAGCTTACCTCCGTGCTGTTCAAGTTACCTCCTCTCCCGTGCACTCCGGTAGCTTCACGATCCAAGTGCAAGCTTCAAGCAAGCTCGATCCTCCCGCTCCAAGCTCCAAGCTCCATTGCTGCGAGCAAGAGAAGAGAAGAGAAGAAGAGAGGAGAAGATGGAGAGCTTCTCCACCCCACGGTCCCTCACCCTCACACACTTACTCCCTCACACTCTCACACTCCCTCTCTCAAGCACAAGCTCAAGCAAGCAAGAACAAGAAGAAGAAGAAGAAGAGGAGAGCTACTTTTGGCCATACACAAGAATGAGCTTTTCATTCACTTTTTAACTTTATATACAAAACCCTAAATCCCTTTTGGGCGGTCATCCCCTTTTTCCTTTTTTTACATGGCCGGCCGTAGCCTAGGCCCTTTTTCCCATTGTCCTTCTATCTTCCTAGCTTCCTTTCCACCGCCCGTCTACATTTACAAATTGCACGGGTGAGAGCCGGCGCTCCTTGAATTAAACCATGATGCGCTTGCGCTCTTTTACAAAAGTTTTGAGTTGCGCTTTTCCTTGTGCGCCTTTCTCCCTTATTTAGGACTCTTCTCCTTGTGCGTCTTTGTCTTCCGTTTCTCTTTGCCTTGGCCTTTGTCTTTGTCTTTGTCTTATGCTTTAGCTTTTCCAGATTTTCCACCTTCGTTCGTTTGAGGGTTAACATTACCCCCCTCCTAAATGAGTGCCAGTCCCATGGCACTCACCGTCGTAGGTAGCAGGCTGTAGCATGCACCGAAGACGTGGGTGACAAGGACGCCTGTGGTTTCCGTGGAGGAGTGTTGGTGGTGGTGTGGCAGAAGGTCCTGGGGGACCTGTTGGTGGCCAAGGTGGCTGGTGGAAGGTTGTTGGAGTTGGTGGTAGGGCTATTCTGTGTTTCGGATTGCATTGATGGCCAGTACAAGTGTTGGTTTGTTGGGGATTTTGCACATGACGATTCTTTGCGAGCTTGTCGGATGGTAAGGGATAAGCATTCAGAGTTGGGTGTTGATGAAGAGAGAACGACACTTTCGTTGGAGTCTTCAACACCTGCAATTGAAAACCTCTCATGTGGTCTCTCCCTAAGGATAGTGCTAGTCTTCTCTATTGTGCACAAGACATAGTGCAATTAGTTTGGGAGACAGGTCGAACTCTAAGCAAGCTGAGAGTATTGTCTTGCACTTGAGGACCCAAACTGGGTACATACTTCAGTGCAGGTATTATGTGAGTGCTTGTGCATACTTAGATATTACTTAGTTAGAAGACTGTCAGCCTGGTTCCTTGTATAGGAATGGGTCAGTGAAGCAAGGGGCTAAGTTGATGGAAAATTTTGTCGATGAAGACGGGGAGTACACTTGAAGATTGCTTGAGACATCATTATGGTCTTGTCAAGGCCATGTAGCATAATTGAGCTCCTTGATGTCTAGCTCTTGGTGGCTAGTGACTACTTGTAGTGCTTAAAAAGTATGGTGTACTTTTCCATTGTCTTTCATGCCTTGCTTACCACTGTTGATTGTAATGGCATTGAGATGGAGTGCAAAAGAAATGGCAAGTGGTTCAGGGTGACAGGTCTAACCATAGGCGAGGCGAGCTCCCTAGGTATGTCTTGCCCTTGATGTGCCCTGAACAATTGTGGGGGATGTACAAAGGGCTAGGGAATTAGGGACAGAGCCAGCCGACCAAGGTCACTGGGCATACCTAATTTGAGGACCCCTAGGTGTGGTGCTGTGATTGTGTGCGTTTTTCTTTTTTTCTTTCTTTCTTTCTTTCTTTTTCTTTTCTTTTCTTTTCTTTTCTTTTCTTTTCTTTTCTTTTCTTTTCTTTTCTTTTCTCCTTTTTTTTTTGGTGGGAAAAGTGAATACAATCAATGCCATACATTGAGACTGTTAGCCTTTCATTTGGATTGAGAAATATTGGGATTCAAAGGCTATGAAGAATTGATAGTACAGAGATGATTGTGTCGCCAGCCTTGATGCTAGAGGAACTATTGTTGAGATGAAGAGAAACACTTGAGATTTTGCAAATCTCTTTGTAACATGTGAGACATCGAACAATTGAGGTAGCACTTGGAGTGAGCTGTCCATGGATAAGGGCAGAGCATCTTGCGAATTGAATCCTGGATGATGAAGAGACGTTTGCCCTTGTTGAGAGCGTGGCTCCTGCCCGAACATAGAGTTTGGCCAAGAAGAAGGAGGTAATCGATGATTATGCTTTGGCCATGCTCAGTTGCAATATGTGCTTTTTCTGTAGAGGTGTCCTTGGGTTCTCATCCAGTGGCGTTTCCGTCATGGCTTTTGTTTCTTGGTATTCCTGTCACTTCCTCCATAATGGTTCTTTGTGGGGTTGGTGGTCTTGTGGTGACTTGGATATTAAATGCTTCTAGACATTGACCTGTGTCATTCTGCATCAACTTGTCACTTCGTGAGAGTACATGCTCGCTTGCGTTAAGTACATCGGACCAATGCAATCATGTTAAGACATAATTTTTCAGAATGCTATGATGCCTATCCCATTACTTGTTAAGGTCGCATACATTAACGGTAGGTGAAGGAAGTATGTACAAGTGGGGATCTTGCCCCTTTACTTATCAAAAACAAAAAGTTATGGTATGATGACTTACCAAGCTACTTGTACAGCATAGGGGCTTAGTTGATAGGTACTAGGCGGGGTGAGTCCGGTTGGCTAGGCGACCGGGCCGATGCTAGTGCGGGGCTCCCGTGAGGTTGGGCAGGAAACATGTTGGCCGGGACATGAATGGTGTAGTCCCGGGTCGCAAGCGTTTCCAAAATGTCTTTAAACAGTTCATTAAATTCTTCCCTGTCTCGGGCCGCCTTTTCTGCCCTTGAGCATCTGGTGCCCGAGCGTGGCGTTGGGGGTTTGTGCCACTGGTGTTGCCACATTGTGTGCGCCTCCTTGAGCGTCCGCTCCCTTGGCCTGTGGATTCTTCGGCCTTTGTCCGGGGCTGTGTCGCTTAGGGCCGTGTTTCTTGGCGTACCTTTTAAGAGTGGGCACGTAGCGCACCGGCGGAGGGGCGTGTGCTGCATGTTCCCGTCGACTGCGGAGAGAGTTCTTGCAAGCTAGCTGTCCTTGGTTCTCCATGTTTTCCTCGCGGGGGGCCTGTAAGATGCGAATCAAGGATTAGGATTTGTCACATGATAAGACCATTTATATGTAAGGGATTATAGTGCAGGTTATCAAGTGCATAGGACGAGAAGAGGAGGGGTGGGGCATGCAGTGCTTGTTGTAGAGGGATGGCTCCCGTGATGTATATTTAGCCTTCTGCCATTAGCAGATCTTGGTTCATGCCGAGTTACGTCGGCTGGCAGTCATGGATTTAGGCAGGGCTCCTCCTCGGAAGGATAGACTGGAAAGGGAAGAAGGTGTATAGAAAGGGACTACACCCTGTCTACATCATCAAAGTTGTTGGTCAAGGCTTCCTATGGCGGCAATGTGGGTTGCATGCCCTTCACTTGGAGGTGGGGATGGTCACACGGCTTTTAAATGCGTGATGAGAGGAGGACTTGAGAAGCTTAGCCTGTCAGACCCAACTCTTCTCCCTGCGCTTGACAATCATTGCTTGTGTGTGTTGATATTGTTTATACACGGTGACACAAAAATCCGTGTTTATTTATATACATACTTATGAATCCATGTCACTTCACGAGGATAAGAACCAATTGTAGAACTCGGGGTTGTACTGGAGCGTGGCGCATGCATCCAGCACTCGTGGCAGCTTACTTAGTACCGATAGATATTTTGCGACATCGAGCAGCATGGACCCTTGTCCGAGTCTACTGGCAACATGTAACTCCTCCTCAGTGAGAACCTTATCAAACAGAGAGTTTTCTTGGCTAGGTTCAGCCAAGTCCGTACCTCGAATGGCAGTCAGCACTCCAAGGTGCCACATAGGTTGTGTCTCTTTGAGATCGCCATTTGGCCAATCTCTCCTCAGAGACTATCATGATGTGAGCCCCTAGTTCGACCATTACAACATGGTTCTCACACCAACGCTGTTCAAATTGACTTCGGCCCTCTGTTAGTCGCTTTAGTTGCTCTATCTCTAAGAGATTTGGTTGGCAGAGCACATCATTGAACGTGACAGTTAAGCGCAGTTCGTCGGCTTCCTCGTCAGAGATGAGTCGCATGCGTTCATGCAGGAGCTTGTCATAGTGCTCGTTAAGATGTTCTTGCTCTTCCCAGGATAGAGGAAAGGGCAAGTAATCTCCAAGTTGCTCCTTGGGGATTGTGCCCACGTCCGCAAGGATGTAGACTCGTGCGAACACCTTGAGCTTAGCATCCAACTCAGCTAAGCATTCTGCAATACTTCTATGTTCAACGAGGGCTTGCTCGGTTGCCATCTCATGCAAGGTTCTAGGAGTTTGTCTAGGCTTTAGCATAGCTGGGGGTTCAGGCCTAATTGAGCAAGATTGGTCAACGCTAGGATTGCTCATGCTCTTGGGGTTTCCATGTTTCTCTTGAGGCTTCGATATTGCGTCATGGTTCTCCTTGGGTATGACTGGTGTGAATTCGTCATCCTGTCGTGACAGTGTTGTATCCACTCTTGATTGGTCGATGTGAGTTCTATTGTCGGTGGATTGAGTGTTGAAAGCAACTGTTGATGGCAACAACTGCTTTGATTTTTCAGAGCACATGGATGTGTCTGAGGTTTCACCGCTATTAGGAGAGACATCAATGGACTCACTGGTGGATGGACTTGATGCTTTATTCCCCAGCTCTCCAGCGCTTTTGGTCTCAATGTTCTTGGGGTCCACAACCACCTGCAACTGTTGTTGTTTTCGTTGTTTTCTCCTCTTTTTCTTGGTCAGCGCAGGTGCATCTAATGGCTCAGGACCTTGGGCTAGGTCGACCACTGATGTGCTTGGTTGGGCCTCAGCATTTCCCTTCTCTAGTGTGTCCTCATGGGACCTAGTCGTGGCCTGCGGAATAGCCTTGTCAGGTTGAGTGGTTCGATGCGCCACCTCCTTGACCACATCTTTGAGAGGTTTCTCCTCAAGCCTAGGCTTTAGGTGCTTAGGAAGGGTTGGAGTTGTTAATGAAGTTGGGTGTGACACCTCCTCCACAGGTAAACTTCTAAGGACACATTCCGCAAGGGGTCTTGTCACGGCCAAGGGCTGTGACTGCTGTGATCCCTAATTTGAAGTAGTAGTAGCTAGCTTAGTGGGTTGGCTACCCTTGGTGGATTGCGGTGTTAGGTCCCTAGGGCGATCGGAAGTGGTCGCATCCTCTGTTGCCCTTTGAGCATTCATCTGTGTAGATCGAGCATGAGTTGATCTGGTCACATTGGGTTGCACAGGCATATTCTTGGGCCGAGAGCTACGGCTAGTGTCATGTCCCCCCTCTTGGATATTTGGAAGCCTCGATGGAGATAGAGATTGGGAGTGAGCAACCGCCATTGACAACTGCTGTTGTGCTTCCTGTGTCCGTTTGGAAAAAGAGGATGTAGGAGATCTAGGACTCTTGGGTGGACTTGGCACTGGCTGAATGATTTGCTTGAGGCTATTAGACGATTGTGCCATTTTCTTTGTTGAGCGATCAGCCTTGCCATGAGCAATGTTGTGCCTATAATGCCTGTTATCCTCTTGGGAAGTCAAAGGCTCTTTGGGCACTAATGACTTTTGCATATCCTCAACGATTACACCTGATGTCTGCTTGTCAAGTACGCTAGGCTGAGGATCTACCCTCCAATTGGTCCCGTTGGGTTTTTTGATTTCGACCATGAGGGGCTCGGTCACTCCACTGCTTTTGACTTGAGCCTTGGTTGTTCGTTTAGATCTCCTCTTACGCTTCTTGGCTCTTGATACGATCTGGCCTTCAGTCGACAAAGGAGGTTTAACAGGGGGTTTTGGTATCCAAATCCATCGGTTACCTGCATAATATCCTTGAGCACGTAGCAACGCTTTGGATATCCATTGCGGCGTTGCATTGACTCTCCATCGATGCCTGCGTCTATAAGGCTTGGGCTTCTTTCGTGGTCTTCTACGATATTTGTAAGTCCAAACCCTATCCCTGGCCTTGTCTCCTAACCTTTTAGTTTCAAGTATGGCTTCACTCACTGGTTCTCTTCGTTCAACCTGCGCTTGTATCAACTCTTTCAACAACTCCTTGCTCTCATTACTAGGCTTGCTTGGTATGTCAGAATGCTCCTTTCCCTTCCCTCGAGGTTTGGTGAGGTCACCCTTGCTAAAAGTTGTGATTATCCTCACACCTGGTAGTGTTAGGTGTATTCTCTGTGCTATATAGTCGGCTTCACACTTCGTTGCCTTTTTGAAGGGCCTTCCTAGGAGGATTTCCTTTCCACAATTCTCGCTATTTGGAGGAACATAGAACAGGACTGGCAAGCTTTCTGTTTCAATAGTTACAAGGATTCTGCACTTCCCTAGAAGTGCTCGTGGGTGTTCCCCGTAAGGGTTAAGAGTTGCATCAGTCGGTTTGAGCTCTAGTTGACCTAGTAGAGTCCATGCTTCGTAAATCAAGATATTGAAATCCGCTCCTTCATCAATGAGATCATCAACACTATGCTCTCTTCCTGCGGTGAGTTTGACCCTAAGATAAGCAGCTGGTACTATCTCTTCATCTTCCGGGTCTTGGCTTGTAAATTTAAGCCTTCTGACAAATGCCCTTGAGTCCCCAACTGTACGACCAGATGTGGATCCTCCACTGGTGCCTTGGATCGTCAGTGTAGTGCTATTCAAGGAGCATCTATCATCAGGACTGTCATATCTAGTCATTCTCGCTATTGTAGCTTGATGTTGTTGCTTTCCGCTTTGACTAGATACAGTCCGAATGCAACACCTATGTATTTTTGCAGTGTGACCTTTTTGCCCTTGTTGGCTAGATGGGCCCATTGAGGTTCTAGGGTCTCTGTTTGTCTCTATTCGGGTATGGGCTTTTGGCTGCTCTTTTGCAAGTGAGAATCCATGCTTGTGTAGAGCCATTACTTCACTAGGATCCAATTTGGAAGACCTGTTACGGCGCGCGTTTTCTCTCCAACCTACTTGGGGGAGGTGTGGAGGGGACAGAGGGGGCAGAGCCCCCTCTGCGGGGGTCCAAGAGGGGGGGGGGGGGGGAGCCAGTCCCCCCCGGCCCGCAGGGCCGTTACGGTAAACACCATGCGCAATTTGGAGGACCGTTTATAGCCAATTTTGAACTACTTGCTCTAAGTTTCAGCCCTGTGATTGATCTATGATATGGTTTCGGCTATGTATGGTTTCTCGGTTAATTTCACTGTCTTCAGGTTAAAATTTGAGAAAATCTAAATTTGGCCCAATAGGACCGAATTACAGGGGCCGAATGCCCGATTCGGACCGTCCGAGGGCCGAGTAGGAAGGGCCGAATGTGACTGGTCCGAATGTCAAATTCGGCCAGTCCGAGTCTAGATGTCCGAGGGCCGAGTCGGCCGGGCCGAGTAGGTCGCTCGGACGGGCCGAGTTTTTGGGTCGAGTCGGCCGGGGCCGAGGGCCGAATCAGGTGGGTCGAGTCAAGTGGTCCGAGTGGTAGTGGGCCAAGGGCCGATTTTGGGACTCGGCCCAGAATCGCCGTCACTCGGACACGCCGAGTACGGCGCATTTTTTGTCGGCGCGATGGTAAATCGCCCGAATCACACGATTCAGGTTACAGCCTGTCATACATATCTCCAGATCAAAGCTATGGATGGAGGGGAAGAGTTGTATATACCTGGAATAGCCAATAAACTCCAAAATGCAAATCGGCAAGCAAATCAAACCCTCTTTCCCTGTTTTGACAACAGAAACCCTAATGCTGATTTTCTTTGTTTTTCTTTGTTTTCTCCTACTCTAATGCATCCAAATCACAAAGTAAATACCTACACTACTCCATCTCACAACATAAACTTCAAACAAAACAAAAAACCTACTTGCCAAGGAGATCAAATACCATCTTCAACCCCCTCACTTCCTACCTATCTCAAGCACCGGTTCGGGAAAACCCTTACTTTGATGCTCGTTTCGAAGCGCGCAAGCGCTCAAGGCTTGAATCCGTTGGTCCTGGCAACGGAACCAAAATGTGGGAGCTTTCACTCAACCGCCAAGACCCACGGACCTCTTATTGCTTCAAGCGTTCCAAGCCGAGCACTAATGGCTACCTCTCACATAACCGACGCGCCATCCATATCTACGGGTGTAGTGAGCTTACCTCCGTGCCGTTCGAGCTACCTGCGCACTCCGGTAGCTCCACGATCCAAGTGCAAGCTTCAAGCAAGCTCGATCCTCCCGCTTCAAGCTCCAAGCTCCATTGCCGCGAGCAAGACAAGAGAAGAGAAGAGAAGAGAAGAAGAGAGGAGAAGATGGAGAGCTTCTCTACCCCACGGTCCCTCACCCTCACACACTCACTCCCTCACACTCTCACACTCCCTCTCTCAAGCACAAGCTCAAGCAAGCAAGAACAAGAAGAAGAAGAAGAAGAGGAGAGCTACTTTTGGCCACACACAAGAATGAGCTTTTCATTCACTTTTTAACTTTATATACAAAACCCTAAATCCCTTTTGGGCGGTCATCCCCTTTTCCCTTTTTTTACATGGCCGGCCGTATCCTAGGCCCTTTTTTCCATTGTCCTTCTATCTTCCTAGCTTCCTTTCCACCGCCCGTCTACATTTACAAATTGCACGGGTGAGAGCGCGGCGCTCCTTGAATTAAACCATGATGCGCTTGCGCTCTTTTACAAAAGTTTTGACTTGTGCTTTTCCTTGTGCGCCTTTCTCCCTTATTTAGGACTCTTTTCCTTGTGCGTCTTTGTCTTCTATTTCTCTTTGCCTTGGCCTTTGTCTTTGTCTTCTGATTTAGCTTTTCTGGATTTTCCACCTTCGTTCGTTTGAGGGTTAACACGCGTAATCAAACTGGTGTTCTCAATGTAAAATTCTTCCCTAAGTGTCTTCTTGAAGGCTACCCAGTCAGTATCGTGCAAGTATAATTCAGTAATCCGTGCTTTCAGTTCATGAACAATAACATGTACAAAATACCGGCTCCATATGCAGATTGAGCCACTCCAAAGAATTCCGTCTTGTGAGCATAGATATGTACATATGCAGATACATTTCTGCTATTGAATAACTTCACCTCACGCTCAATTGCTTGCAAAGCATTCATTACAACACTTTTTGTTTGAGGTGAAGCTTGCATCACCTGCTATTGTACCTGCATAAGCATATTCATATTTTGCACAAATTGTTGCAAAACATCATTGGAGATTGTATTCAAAGGTTCTCCCATCTTATCTTTCCTTCTTCTGTGACGACCTTTCACGTCGGGTTCACCAATGTCGGAGGGGTTTTTGTCGAAAGGTCGAATTCATCGGGGATCAGAAGTAGAAGGAAGTAGAGATAGGGGATGGAAGAGAAGATAGAGAATACCCAAGTGGAAAACACGACAAAAACAAATCAAATGAATTGAATCAATATGTATTGAAAGAACCTGGAATCTTTGCACTACTCAGAAGCAATCTCTAGGCATTAGTTCTCTTGGAGCTCCTTCGTAGACCAAAAACGTGGATAAGAAAAATCAGCTCTTTCTCTGCTGCCCAGTACCCAAATCTGATGGCTCGTTGGCTCCGAAAGGGAGGTCAAATCCCAAGACACTTGTTCACGGATCTCCCAGATTACTTCTTCTTATTCTTCAGTTCAATCTGCAGTTTTCAGCCTGTTTATAGCGATCGCGATGCGCGCGATTTTGTCAATCTGTCTTTTTTATGAAAAATCTCCTAATCGGCTGAAAAAGCAACTTGCTTTTTGCATGCCATCTTAATCTAGAAGCTTTTTTAACTTTTTCAGATTTTTACAATAAATAATATCAAATATAGGCTAAAATTATCCAAAAATCTAGTATTTTGACGCAGAGTAAGCGGCCACAGGCGGATCAGGCGGGCAGTCGTCAGGCGAGCACAGGCGGATCAGGCGGGCACACGCGAACACAGGCGGATCAGGCGGGCAATCATCAGGCGTCGACGGGGCGGGCTGACAGGTTGTGCAGGTCTAGGCGACGGCAGGGGCCAGACGGGCGCACAGAAACGGGGACCCGCGGAGGCGTTATCTGTCAAGGCGCAGAAAAGGCGGGGCAGGCAGAGGCCCGAGACGACCAGGACCGACGGGCAGAGCCGACAGGTCAGACGCCAGACGGCAGGACGGAACGAACAGGCGGAGCCATCGCGACCACGATCCTCTCTCCTCTCTCTCTCTCTCTCTCTCTCTCTTTTTCGTGAAGATAATTGAATTAAGTAATAAATATTTACATCAGACCATCAGGTCAGCAATCTCTCTGTATCTCTTACTTTCTGTTACATCAGACCATCAGGTCATCCAAGAAACTCTCTTTTTTTTCTTTCGTAAATCCGAGAAACTCTCTCTCTCTCTCTCTCTCTCTCTTTCTCCAAAAAGAAACCGAAAAAAAAACCACCCACTCCCCAACTCAGCCAGCTTTTCTGTGGGGTTCTGGGTCCCAGAAATCATATCAGAGACCTAATCAGATTCAAGTACAAAATACTTGGTGACATGAGGACTTGGAATTTGTAACTTTGTGCTCTACCATTATGTCCATTTGCAATTGTAGCCTTGGAATGGTTCTGTTTACTTGTTTTTGCAAATATTGTCAGGTATACCTTCTCTCACAAATACCAAACTATTGAAGCTTCAAAGTTTAGGGTGGCATATAATGTACTACATGCTAGATCTGGCTTCTGATTCTGAATATCCTAAGCTCAATCTAATGTGTACAGAGCTTGAAGATATAAATTTTTCTGGTATCCATGCCCAGATTGCAACAGCTTTTCCCCATTTCTGTTTTTGCTTTTATTGTGTCAAGAAGGCTCAACACAATCGATGTGTCCATTAATTACAAAATTGTTTGATTGAATTCATTTAGAACACTTAATTAGTTAAGATGAATGTGCAACAAGATTTCAAACTTCTGATGAACTGGTAGATGGATCAGGCTGGTCCTGTCTTTGGGTGCTGAAAGCAGGAGGGACATTGTACCAGGGGCCATAGAACATGCATTACCATTCTCTTCGTGGACTGATGCACTCGTGAGTTTTGGTTCTGCCTCTAATGTCTCATATACTTTGGTGACAACCTTTGTGAGCCTAAAAGGATGATGCTCGTCTCTTGTAACTTCTAATTCCAGTACGGACATGTAAATGTTTGCTTGTCATCTTGATGCCGTGAATATGTGGATGATAATGTGATAGGATGATGTTTGTGTAAGCTTTGATATGCAAGTAAAATCTCTGCTTTCTCTTGAAATATAAGTAAAATTTTGTTTTATTTGTTCATGGATATGTAGAAATACTTTCTTTCCCCATGTGGAATTACTGGATTATAAGCAAAATTGTGTGGTTTCTCTATAGTTTCTGGGTAGAAATCACTGGATGAGAATGTGGCATCGTTGCAGGAGGTAGATCAGCAGTTGAAGCACTTGGAGCGACAGAAGTTCGGATTGAAGAACTCTTCTATTAGAGTAGTTGTTGTTGGTGCTGGTTACTCTGGTGTTGAACTTGCTGCAACATTGGCTGAAAGGCTTGGTGAGCAAGGCAAAGTGCAGGTCGTTGATGTGGCATCAGAGATTTGCCCTTCTGCCCCAGCTGGGAATAGAGAGACCGCTTACAAGGTAGACTTATCATCCTGAAAATTTAGGTTAGTTCTCAGTTATTGCGTGCTATAATGTCTCACTACAGCATGAAAATCTCATTGGAAGATTATTTTGTTTTAACACAAAGTTGTATTAGAGAAAAAAAAAAGCTATAACAGACATGCCAAAAATGTTTTCACATTCTCCTTGAAGCCTTTGCAACTGATAGTTTTATTACTTTCAGTGAATCATGAAAGATCTGGTCTACCCCCCTTCCATACTGGGGGCTGGGCTTTTACCCAAATGCCCACAAACAGGCCAGCAATGTCTCCATCTTTCCCTCGAACCCTTTGCACTTGATAGGACAAATTTCTTTTGCAAGTAAAATGTGGCTGATTATATTACTCGAAAAGACTGATTACAATGGAATGCTCATGCTCGACAGGCTAGCTGGAGCTGGTGCAAGGTCATAGATAAATCATGTGTACAAGCCTCTCAAGCTGGTTTGGGGGATGGGGGCAAGAAGCCATTGGGGGGGGGGGAATGTATTGCCATTTGGGGCTGCCTGCCTGCATCATGAAGAACAGGTCCTGGCCGCCCCAAGTGTGCATGAAGTGAAAACGGAGCTCCTGACGAGCTCGAGACTTGCCCTGCACTTGGTCCCATCGGCCACGGAGAGAGTGGATGATGGAGGTGCAGAGCTTTGCCAAAGTCGCTTGTACTGAAGGTCTCTCCCCGCCAAAAGCCTCCTGACACTGCGCCTTCCAGATGTGCCATCCAGTAAGATTCCCTACGATCTCCCATACCTCAGAGCGGTTTGTCGTGGGCTTCAGTCCCTGGCGGATGGATAGAGCCTCGAAGCCAACCACTGTGCACGACCCAACCTCAATGATGAAGATCATGTTCTGCATTCCAGCCTCATACAAAAGGTGACGGCCCTGGCTGACTGCCTGCCAAGAGAAAGCTCCCCATGAGATATATCCAAGCCTGGGTGCTATACAACGGAGAATGCGGCATGCTCCTCTCCACATAAGCTGCGCCGCCTCACACGACCAAAGGCAGTGCTTTGGCGTTTCTAGAAGCTGTTGTGTGCAACTTTTACAACCTCCATCCTTCTGCATTTGGTCTAGCCAACTCCCCACTGCCAAGCCTCCATGTGCCAGCAGCCATAAGAAATACGATACCCTCCTCGATCTCAAGCTGTTCCATAGGCGGCACTAGAAAGTCCGCCAGAAAGCATCCGTGATGATGTGTTCCGCCCAGTACCTGCTATGCGAAGGCGCCCAGTCCATGTGCTGCTGCATCAGCACGTGTTTGCCAATCCTGGTTGTGTACTCTAGAAACCTCGGTGGCTTCTTGGCGACCGCAGTGGCTGGCCATAGCTACTCTCCAGGGTTCCACTCCAGCTCATCAAGTGGCGTGCTCTCCCATATCTAGAGGCGCCACTCCCGGAACTCCTCCCAGAACACATAAGGATCCAGACGCCATGTCTTTCCCCTGAAGGCCAACCACCCGAATCGTTCTCCATGAAAGGATAACTATCCCCTCATCCTGCTGCCCTCTGTCAAGGACCAGACACACCCCCTCCTGCACAGTGAAGAAAGTCCCATGTGGGGCACCACCCACTCTACTTGCCACTTGTAGGCGGATACTTGTTGGTGAAAACCTAGCGGCCCATACCTCACCAAGCTCTACCGGCTCTCCTATCGGGGGGTCAAGCCACTCCTAAGGTATTGTGTCAATCTCCCTTATCGTCAACTCAACTCCTCTCTGGCAACTTGATGCCCGCTGTAACACCTCCTAGTCCACCATCCTATACACCTCCCGCCATGTCCTAATGGTACAAGTCTGGGCCGGCACAATGGATGTGGGGACGCTCGCCAATGTGTACCCCATCCCGATTGTTGACCTGGGGATTCCAAATCATCGGCTGGCGATCTATCTCCTCCTGACAACCTAGGGGGATTTGAATTAGGACCTTAGAGAGGCCTTGCCACATACGAAGTAGGTTGCGGAGGGAGGATCTGGGGGGCGTGATCTAGGCCATTGTGAAGATCCATCTCAAGGATGGCCTCCAATCATCGCCAAGCCTAGGTCTACACTCTTGGAGACCCTCATGCAATAGAACCTTCCGTGTCTGCCCTCTTGGTGTGAGACCACGGACTAGTAGCTTGCCCAAAAGGGTAGGACTCTGATGCTTTGGGTTTATGATCCCAAGCCCTTCCTCTGACCGATACCGGATGATGGTTGCCCATGCCACCTTGGCCTGAGAGTCCCTGGAACCGTCTGACCCGGCCCAAAGAAAATTCCGCACTAGGCAGCGAAGCTGAACTACACTGGACGAGGAAAAGCACCAACACGAGGCGATGTACCAAGCCGTCGCTAGGAGGACCTGGTTAACCACTAGGGCTTGGCCCACTAAGGAAAGGCGAGCAGTACTCCAGTAGGCTAGCTTCCGTCGAAGAGACTCGAGGACTGGAAGAAACTGCTAGGCAGGAGTGATGTCGAGTCCCACTTGGAACCCAAGGTAACGGACGGTTCGTGCCCTCTGCACATCCTTCTAAATCCCAAGTGGACGCCCCACTCCGTGCTAGAGTCTGCATCCGTATAAGGAAACCAACCAACTTTCCGAGTTGATTTTCGCTCCTGCTGCAATGCAAAACACCTCGAGAGCTAGTCTCACTCTCTCTAGCATTAGCTCATCGTCCTCAATGTAGAGTGCTATATCATTTGCCTACTCTGGGTCTAACAACTCCGTCTCCTCTCTCACTGAAAGTTGGAGGCCACGTAACCCTCTCACACGTGACTTGAGGAAGTGAGATGGTTAGATATCGCCTCTGCAAAGAGTAGGAACAGATATAGGGCCAGAGGACAGCCCTACCAGACCAATCTCTCTAGCCAAAACTCCTCCCCTCGCCAACTACCTATGAAAACTCTGCTGGTAGCCGATTTGTAAAGTGCAGAGACCCTGCGGATCCATGCCGGGGAAGCCCAACCTCACCATGGTGCCCTCTAAGAAATCCCAGTCGACCCTGCCATAGGCTTTCTCGAAATTGAGTAGTATCGCCAATCCCTGACCACTATGTTAGGCCCACTCTATCGCCTCAAGGAAGGTAAAGACATTGTCTAGGATGCTCCTATCCTGGACAAAGCCTGTCTGTGTGTCATGAATGATGTTTGGAAGCACAGGGCGAAGTCGCCTACCAATCATCTTGGCCAATGTCTTATAGGCCATTGACAATAGGGTGATCGGTCTTCATTGGAATAGCTTCAACCGGTCTCCGCCTTTGGGGAGGAGACTGATAAGACCTGCCGATAGACTCCCTGGCATCTGTCTTGAGGTGAAAATCTCCTGGAAGGCCAGGAGTAGGGGGTCCTTCACCACCTCCTAGTAGGTAGTGAAGAAGGCCTTAGAGCGTTGTCGTGATGCTATGTGGACACAATGTTAAAAAAACATGGAATGCATCCTCATCTGACTTCCTTATTAATCAAGAGAGTCAATGTGATCTAAGTCATTAGTGCTAGTGTCTGTGGCATGGATTATCCAAAAATACTAGATTTTTGGATAATTTTAGCTTATTTTTTATATTATTTATTGTAAAAGTCTGAAAAAGTTAGAAAAGCTTCTAGATTAGGATGGCATGCAAAAAGCAAGTTGCTTTTTCAGCTAGTTATGGGATTTTCATAAAAAAGACAGATTGACGAAATCGCGCGCGTCGCGATCACTGTAAACAGATTGAAAATTGCATTTTGAATTGAAAGAAGAGGAAGAAGTGATCAGGGAGATTCGTGAGGAGGTGTCCTGAAGTTTTGCCCCCCTTTCGGAGCCAACGGAGCCATTAGATTTGGGTTCCGAGCAGCAGACAAGGAGCTGTAATTTTGATGCACGTTTTGTTCTACGAAGAGGCTCCAGGAGATTTAATGTGTGGAGATTGCTTCTGAGTAGTAAGTTTTTTCAATACATATTGATTCAATTCATTGTGATTTGTCTTTGTCGTGTTTACCACTTGTGTATTCTCTTTCTTCTCTTCCATCTCCTATCTCTACTTCCTTCTATCTCTGATCCCCGCTGGATTCAACCTTTCGACAAAAACCCCTTTGACATTCGTGAACCTGACGTGAAAGGTTGTTAGAAGAAGGAAAGTCAAGATGGGAGAACCTTCGAACACAATCTCCAGTGATGTCTTGCAACAGTTGGTGCAAAATATGAATATACTTATGCAGGTACAATAACAACAATAGGTGATATAAGTTTCTGCTCAAATAGAAATTGTTGTGATGAATGCTTTGCAAGCAGTTGAGCGTGAGGTGAAGTTATTTAATGGCAGGAATGTATCTGCATATGTACATATCTATGCTTAGAAGATGGAATTCTTTGGAGTGGCTCAACCTGCATGAAGCCGGTATTTTGTACGTGTTACTGTACATGAACTGAAAGCACGGATTACTGAATTATACTTGCAAAATACTGATTGGATAGCTTTCAAGAAGACACTAAGGGAAAAATTTTACATGATTACGCGCAAGACTTTTCAAGAGTGGGTTTTACAACTCAATAAGGGTCTTGTGGCTACAGAATTTTTAAGAGAATTTGAAAGTCGATTTGAGTAGTTGGATCTTGGAGAATAGCAAGCTCTTGCAAGCTAGAAAACTGAATTGTTTCTACAGGTAGCTGATCCCGAGCTTCAAGAGAAGCTTGATGATTTGCTGGAGGATCAGACTACAGAGACAGGTTTGAAAATAGAGTGGAGACATGTCAAGGAAGCTGTTACTGCACTTGTGAAGAAGCATAGAAGAAGAGAAAGACTGCATGTCTCTAGCTTGCCCATTGTTACAGGCAAGACAGTTCATGTATTCAGTAAGCCACCTACTTCTGTGGCTAACCCTATGGCTGTACCTGCTATTGTTCCCTCTGTTAGGGAAGATGTCTAAGATGAATTGGTCAAAGGCATACGGGATCTTCAATTGAAGGTTGCAAAATTGGATGAAAACGGACAAGAGGAAAGGGGACGGACAGCAGCTTCTAAGCCAGGAAAAATATGTATGTAGTGTGACAGTTTGCAGCGTGAGAGAAAGGATTGTGCTGCCTATCAGGAGGCCTTGGCACAACAGCTCATCTTTTGGAAAGATGGCAAGATCCATGCACAAGAAACGTGATTGTCTCTTGCTTTGAATTTTGGAAAGGGAGGTATGCAGAAGTTGTTGGAAGACTTGGCTATCCGAAATGCTTATGTGGCAGTACATACTTCTACTTTTGGTCTACAGTTGGATAGAATACATGACCAAGTGATGGTTGGTCCAAAGGCTGAAATATGGACACATGCTTTGCATGCAGTTGAAAAGAGAAAGGTCACTGATAGTGAAATGTCTCATGCAGAGCAAGACATTCGTGGCATAACTGGTTGGGAATCACCGGTAGATGCATATTCAGTGTATGCATATTTAGCAAAGGTACAAAACATGGATGTACTTGTGGAAGAAAAACGAAAAAGAGATGAAGATATTGCAGGGACATCTAAAAGAATGACAAGAAGTGTGGATCAGTCTAAAGCTACAAATCAGCCACCTCCTGAGCATGTTATGGAAGAGGTCAGTTAGGAGCAAAAATAGGATAACAAATAAGAGGGTAAAAAGAAGGGCAAGCAGCCAAGATATAAGTTGCAATCTGACATTGAGACAGCCATAGATCTTAAGAAGGTTCTTGAAGAACGGATCTTAAACAGTTGGGTGGAATTCACCTTGGGAGAGATGCTTGGCATTGCCAAGCTAGAATTTCATGATGAAATCATTGACACAATTAAGAGGAAGCATCAGTTTCTTGGTGATACCACTAGTGCATTGCTGCAATTTGAAGAGGAAACTGGCTTGTTGGGTATTTGGGCTGAATATGAGCATGAAGTAAGTACTGGGTTATCTATGCACGATGCTACTAATCAGTGGACAACATATGAAAAAGAGAAGAAAGTGGCTGAAAATGCATTGTCTTGTAGCAATATGCATGATGGAGTAAGGCAGATGCAACAATATGGGGAAGAGACTCTAAGATTTATTCCTCGAAGTCACTACACAAGAAATCATTGGGCTAGGGCTACCACTGAAACGGTAGTGGAAATAGGGAAACGTGAAACTCCTTATGTTGCTTTACTTGACCATGGGTCTAAGATAAATGTCATTGAGTGTGGATTGTATGAAAATAGTGCATGGCCTGTAGATACTGATCATGGTTAGCGTATTAGGGCTGCAAATAATTCTTCGGGAGAGCTTTGTGCTGCATGTCCTAATGTAAAAGTGACAATTGGTGATGCACAAGAAGAGTAACACTTCTTTGTACAAGATAATTCCTCATATACAGTGATTTTGGAACAGCCCTATATTATAGGAGTGCGTATGGAAACAAAGGTGCTTGATGATGGTTCTGGTTATGCAAGAGTCAGAAGCAAGGATGGGAGGAAAGCAGTCCAATTTCTTAGTGTTTGTGTTAATCATCCTAGAAATCGGGATACACTTCGAGAGTCTCCTTTGGCTCCAAATGCAAGGGAATTCAAAGACCTGGATTTTCATTAATCATTGTTGTAATGCGGCTACAGTAGTGTTGTTTAGAGGGTGTACTCGCCTCTTGATAAAATGAAGCATGTATTTCCTATTGGTTATTCTCAGTTTACAGAAAACAGTTCATGTTGGCTTAAGCCTATGGAAGCTATGTACAAGGCTGAACGCATATCTATGAAATGGGCTACTAAGGAACTGAGAGCATTGGGGTTGTTAGCTGAAAATGATGGCATTTCAAGTATCTTTTATGGGCTGAATATTAATGACACTATGGCTGAAATTTCAGCAACTATACTTGCAGAAAATGAGGCTGAAAACAGAGTGTTGTCAATATGTTCTTTGGATATGTATGATGTTATAGCATTGTTTGCTCATCACGAAGGATTACAATGGGTTGAAGCACTTGTGGAGACAAAGTATAAGACAGTTCACAAAAAGGTGAAACCAATTGCTTTGCTACTTCCACCAGAGAGTGAGGGTTTGTATGAAAAAGTGTCAAGACAGGCAAGCTTACAGGATCCTTTTTTTTTCCAAGAAAATGTGGCTAATTATATTACTCAAAAAGCTGATTACAACAAAGTGCTCAAGCTCAACAGATTAAACTGGAGCTGATGCAAAGTCACCACTACATGCATACAAGCCTCTTAGGGCAGTCTAGGGGGGATGGGAGCAAGGAGCCATGGGGGAGGGGTATATTGCCAAACGGGATTGCCTGCCTGCAGCATGAAGAATAGACCTTGGCCACCCCAGGTACGCATGAAGTGTCCACGGAGTTCTTGACGTGCCCTGGACTCACCTTGCACCTGCTCCTATCAGCCGCGGAGGGAGTGAATGATAGAGGTCCATAGCTCTGCCAAGGTCGCAAGTGCTGAAAGTCTCTCTCCGCCGAAGGCCACCTGGCATCGCGCCTTCCAAATATGCCATCCAGTAAGACTCCCTATGATCTTCCACATCTTTGAGCGGTCTGCTGTGGACTCTAGTACCTGGCGGATGGGTAAAGCCTCCAGACCAACCACTGCACATGACCCTGCCTCGATCATGAAAATCTTGTCCTGCATCCCGGCCTCATACAAAAGGTGACATCCCTGGCTAACTGCCTGCCAACGGCAAGCTCCCCATGAAATACACCCAAGGCTGGGGGCTATACGTCGAAGGATACGGCATGCTCCTCTCCATACAAGCTGCACCTCCTCACAAGACCAAAGGCAATGCTTTGGGGTTTCTAGAGGCTGCTGTGTGCAGCGCTTACAATCTCCTTCCTTCTGCATCTAGGCAAGCCAGCTTCCCACTGCCAAACCTCCATGTGTCACCAACCATAAAAAATACGACACCCTCCTCGGCCTCCAGCTATCCCATAAGCAGCGCCAGAAGGTCCGTCGGAAGGGCTCCGTGATGCTGTGCTCTGCCCAGTGTCTGCTGTGTGATGATGCCCAATCCATATCCTCCTGCATCAGTACATGTCTGCCAATCTTGGCAGTGTATTCTAGGAGCCTAGGTGGCTTTTTTGCAACCGCAGAGGCCGGCCATAGCCACTCTCCTGGGTCCCACTCCAGCTCATCAAGTGGTCTACCCTCCCAGATCCAAAGGCGCCACTCCTTAAGCTCCATCCAGAAGACATAGGGGTCCAGTTGCCATGTCTTTCCCTGAAGGCCCACCACCCGAATCCTCCTCCATGAGAGGGTGGCAATCCCCTCATCCTGTTGCCCTCTGTCAAGGGCCAGACGTCCCCCTTCCTGAACGGTAAAGAGGGTCCCTTGGGGGGCGCCGCCCACTCTACTTGCCACCTGAAGAGGGATGCCTACTGGAGAGAACCTGGCTGCCCATACCTCCCCGGTCTCTATCGGTTCTTGTATCGGGGGGGGGGGGGGGGGGGACAAGCCACTCCGGAGGTATTGTTGTATCTATCTCTCTTCTCCTCAACTCCACTCCTCTCAAGCACCTTGATACTCACTGTAGCACCTCCTTGTCTGCCATCTTGTACACCTCCCGCCATGTCCTGATGGAGCGAGCCAGGCCGGCCTCCCACCCAGCCCACTGGATGTGGTACATTTGAAAATGATCTCTCTCTCTCTCTCTCTCTCTCTCTCTCTCTCTCTCATATGTCTCTCTCATACATACAAGATGCATGCATGTGTGCATATATATATGGTATGTTGGTGCACAGATGGGTCGCCGTATGCGCGCGTAGTGAGCGTCAGAAGGTCCCCAAGAATAAAAGAACTCTACTTTTTACACAAAAACCAATGAAGAAAGCTTGCACGACATGAACAAGAGACCAATTAGATGCAATCTCCCCCTATGCCTTGTGTGAGCGCTCCACAAAGCATGTATTTTATATATTTCCCTATCTTTGACCTGGAGGTTCCAGATCACCGGCTGACGGTCTATTTCCTCTTGGCAGCCTGGGGGGCTCTGGATTAGGGCCTTACGGAGGCCCTGCCACACACGGAGTAGGCTCTGCAAGAAAGGTGATCTAGGCGGGGTAATCTGGGCTGAAGTGAAAATCCATCTCAGGGACGGCCTCCATTCTCTGCCAAGCCTCGGTTTACAATCCTGAAGGCCCTCCTGCAGTAAGACCTTCTAGGTTTGCCCTCCTAGTGTGAGACTGCGGACAACTAACTTGCCCAAGAGGGCCCTACTCTGATATTCTGGGTCTATGATCCCAAGCCCTCCCTCTGATCGATGTCGTATGATGGTCGCCCACGCCACCTTGGCCTTGGAGTCTCTGGAGCCATCAGACCCTGACCAAAGGAAATTCCGCACTAGGCGGCGAAGCTGCCCTGCACATGATGAGGAGAAACACCAACACGAGGTGATGTACCAGGCCGTCGCTAGGAGGACCTGGTTAACCACCAGGGCTCGACCGGCTAGTGAGAGGCGAGCCGTGCTCCAATATGTCAGTTTCCTCCTAATAGACTCTAGAACCGGAAGAAACTGTTGGGCAGGAGTGATATCAAGTCCCACTTGGAACCCTAGGTATCGGACGGTTTGCCCTCTGCTCACCCATCTAAATCCCAAGTGGACTCCCCTCCGTGCTGGATTCCGGGTCTGTGAGGAAGCCAACCGACTTTCGCCAGTTAATTTTCGCATCCGCTGCAACACAGAACACCTCAAGAGCCAACCTCATTCTTTCCAGCATCACCTCATCGTCCTCTATGTAGAGTCCTGTGTCATCTGCGTACTCTGAGTCTAGCAACTGAGTCTCCTCTCTCACTGGAAGTCGGAGGCTGCGTAGTCCACTCACACGTGACTTGAGGAAGTGGGACATCGCCTCTGCGACAAATAGGAACAGGTATGGGGCTAGGGGGCAACCTTCTCGGACCGATCTCTCCATTCGAACCTCCTCCGCTCGCCTTCCTCCTATGAGAACCCTACTGGTGGCTGTACAGGCCGGAGACCCCGCAAATCCAAGCGTGGAGAAATCCTAAGTTTACCATGGTACCCTCTAGGAAATCCCAGTCCACCCTGTCGTAGGCTTTCTCGAAGTCCAATAGTAGTACTGCGAGTCTTTGCCCACTGTGCTGAGCCCACTCTGTCGCCTCAAAGAATTTAAATACATTGTCTAGGATGCTCCTATCTTGTATAAAGCCTGTCTATGTGTCATGAATGATGTCTGGAAGCA
The DNA here is from genome assembly GCF_053477565.2 of Lygodium microphyllum. NCBI lineage: Eukaryota > Viridiplantae > Streptophyta > Polypodiopsida > Schizaeales > Lygodiaceae > Lygodium > Lygodium microphyllum. The sequence continues at coordinate 71,193,818 of NC_141160.1, forward strand.
CATGGCTTAATCGTCTACCAATCATCTTTGCTAGAGCCTTATAGGCCACTGACAATAAGGTGATCGGTCTCCACTGGGATAGCTCCAACCGGTCTCCCACTTTGGGGAGGAGACTGATAAGGCCTACCGATAGTCTCCCTGGCATCTGTCCTGAGGAGAATATCTCTTGGAACGTCCTCAGTAGGGGGTCCTTCACCACCTCCCAGTATGTAGTGAAGAAGGCCTTAGAGAGGCCATCCTCCCCCGGGCATTTTTGCCCATCCTGTGTATGGAAAGCCTCCTCTAGTTCCTTCTCTGTGAAGGGGACTAGGAGGGCGTGTCCTATCTCCTCTATGATGAGGGACGGGATGTGATCCCATACTTGTTGTCTGCATCTCTTTTCTCTAATTGAAGCAGTCTCCTGCTGGAAGAGGCGTGTGTAATAGTCGGTGGCAATCTCCATCACCTCATCAAGGCTAGAACGGGTCCTCCCATATTGATCCCTAAGGCTGCGTATTTGCTCTCCCACGGTGCGGGGCTAGTGCACCTGGAAGAACTCCTTACACATGTGTCTCCCTTCCGCGCCCAAAAAGCTGCTGAATTGTGGAAAGAGAACTCCAAACGCTTGTTCTCTAGGCCAGCAATGGCTGCACGCGCACGCACTTCTTGTGCGTGGAGGATGGGGTCCCCTGGTGCCTCCTGCAATAATCTCTGCGTAGGTGCCAAGTCCCGCCGGAGTGCTTTCTCCTTCTCCCAGCAGTGCTGCCTGGCCTGTAGGGCTGCTTCTTGGCAAATTCTACTTGACTCGGCTAGGACCTTTGCGACCTCCTCTGCTATCCTGTTCCTCCTCTCCCACTCTCTGGTCCAGATCTGCTCTATCTGTCTCGACACCTCCTCCCTCCTATAGATTGAGTCAGGGATCCGACAGGATCGTGTATCTAGGGCGGATGCTGGGGGATCAAGTGCGAGGAGAACCGGGCAGTGATCGGATAGTGTGGTATCTGCCAACTGCTCAATCTGGCCTCCGCGAGAACCTCCCCACTCTCCCACATAAAACCTGTCCAACCGCTCCAGCAAGGCTCCGCCTAGTCACCTGTATCCCCAAGAGAAGTCCAATGACCTCTCCCTCTTGTGGAAGGCAGGGTCTTTCCAGGCATCCCGTGCTCCAACTGCAAGCAAAAAGACCTCCCATGCCTCCTGCTCCTCCCCGGCCATGCCCTGGTAGTTTCTTCCCCTGCCCTGCTGGTCCTCCAAAGCCTCCAGATTGTTGAAATCTCCTCCAACAATCCAGGAGTCCACCTCAGGGAGGCCATTTACAATTTCCCCCCAAAACCTGCTGCGTGCCCTAACCTCCGTAGGGGCATAGACATTGAGGACTCCAACACATGAGTCCCCCATATCCAGTCTGATCCATAGAGCCCTTCCTGCCACTATCGTCCGATGGTCTCGTTCTCAGGTGGTGAGACTCGGACCAATAGATGTGCATACGCCTCCGCTCCTGCCGTGGGCACCTATGGCTTGCTCCCAATACGTATGCGAGCTGCCTGGCAGTACCTTCCCAACCCGCTGAGCCTGGGCGAGGGTGAGCTTGTGCTCCTGCAGTAGCAAGATATCTATCCGTCTGGCGAGGGCAGGCTGCAGCTCTTGTTGGACAATCAACTTCCTCGAGCCACGCGTCCCACTGTAGTGGAGACTGTTCACATTCCAGGATGCAAGATGTAGGCTCATGGGAAAACTTGTGACTGACCGAACAGGCATCTATTCGGCGTGGAAGTTGCAGATCAGGAGGAGAGACTGCGAAGCGTGCAGGTACGTTTTGCCGCTGGCATGGATGGTGAGCTCCAGTCCCCCATGGTGGCGCTTGGCCAGACCATAGGGGTGATAGATGCTCTAGGTGGTACTATCAATGCATCTTTTAGCCATGCTGAAAACCGCGACTCTGTACACTGGTAGAAGCGGGCCGCCTGTGCCGGGGGCCACGCAATCACATCCCTCGGTGCTTCCCACTGTGGGGGGGCTCGAAAGATAATGCTCAAATGCGGGACGTCAGCGCCAGCCCACCAATTAATGTCCATCATGCAGCCTGGCTACTGTTGTGCAAACAGTGCTAGTCCCTTATCTCCCATCCACTGGGAGATGTGATTTCCCACCTGACTCTTCAATTTCTCCTCAATCTGTGTAGTCGTCCACTCCTCTGAGAAGGATGACTGGAAGAAGAAAGCGTAGTTTGGTCCATCCGGTGGTGCTAGTAGATGGACCTTGCCCCTCCTTGACTTACGAACCATGAAGATCCCCACCTCTAGAGGTAGTGGGGACTCTCTGCGCTCCGCAACTCGCAGGTAAGACCATGGGCCACTGCCGAAAAACTCTTGTGGCAGTAGCTGTGCCTGTCTCGGGAAGGCAAGGCGGGTGACAGGGGCAGATGAGCTGGTGGCTGTGTGGACGGGGGGGACTGCTGGTATGCAGAGGAGGTAGGTGTGAGTGGCTCATCTCCTCCTGTGGGAGGAGGGGGAGTGGGTTGGGAGGGCTCACCTGACCTGGGTGCGGATCAGGGGGAGTGCTCGGTAGGGGGGGGGGATGGGGGTGGATTGGATCGCGCTATGGTGGAGTGGCTAGAGATGCATGGTGGGTGTGGGGAGGGGGTGGTAACCCTGGCAAGGGGGGGCTGTGGGCCATGGTCAGTGGAGGGAGGGAGGGGATGGGATGGGGGGGGGGGGGGGGGGGGGCTTGTGGGGGGTCTGGCGAGGCAGTCTGTGGCTCATGTGGGTAAAATGGGGGGGATTGGTCCTGCCGAGTGGGGCGGGTAGGGGGGGCTGTGGAGTGCTCTGCCAAGAGGGGGGACGCTCGTCCGCCATCACCTTGCTGACGAGGCTGGGCTTGAGAGGCTGGCTGCGCCCCCCCTTGCCGTCTCCCTCTCTGTCGCCTCTGGACCCTTGTGAAACCATCAGCATCCACCTGCGGACCTGTAGGCGAAGCCGCCTTGGCTCCAAACCGTGTGCAAACTGCTGCATGATGCCCAAAGTTGTGGCAGCGCAAGCACTGCCCTGGTTGCCCAATCACAATGACTTGTTGCCTAAAGGAATGCCCGCCTGCCTCAATCTCTAGGAACTATGGGATATTCTTGATCTCCTTCACTGCCACCCGTACCTTTGGGACCCCTACCGCTGTCACTGCATCCGCGAAGGACGCGGGAAGGACAGTACCGAAGAGCCTCCCGAAGTCTTCCACTAACTAGCGGTACTCAATCGCCAGGCCGGGGAAGAGGAGGGTGACCGGGTGCCGAAGAAACCTGTTGTGGAGTGCAAACGCCTCCACCGTGAAGCCACTCTACCAAGGGACCATGTATATGACCCCCTTCGTGGATGCATAAGGTGAACTGGCGAGTAGCTCGCAAGCTGCGTCTGCCGAGCTGAGGCGGACCATGAAGATCCCTTGGCCCAACAGGACCGCCTCCATGATCTGCGCCGAGCCAATGCTCAGCGCGGAGACGGTCAACCCGGGGGACAGCCAGGCAAGAGGGGGAATAGGCGGCCGTTACACACCTTGGGGGCAAGGCTGCGGGAGCCGAGTAGAGACGGCCACGATCAGTCGGGCAGCATGCAGGACAATCGGACAGCAACCACGACCAGTTGGATGGTGCGATCGTCGGACAATGGGCGAGTCGAAGCGGAAGGCGCGATCAAACGGACAACTAGTCGGACGCGCGTGTTGGGCGGGAAGGCGCGATAGTGGGCGAGTCGAAGCAGAAGGCGCGATTGAACGGGCAACCAGTCGGACGCGCGTGTTGGGCGGGGGGACAACAACGCAACGTGTAGATTGAGCTAAATCCAGGCTTACGGGATCCTAAAGATATAGATCATCAATTTACATCTGAAACATTACAGGAATTGAAAGTTGGTGGAGAAGGGTTTCTTTTGCCTGCTGAGAGAGACTGTTTTATACGGATGTTGGCTAGACATGGAAAGGCATTTGCATTTCAGCCAAGTGAAATAGGTTGTGTGGATCCAAATGTTGTCTCTCCTATGGCCATATTTACTGTGCCACATGTACCATGGAACTTATTCTAGTGCCTAAAGCTTACTTGCCAAAGCTGATGGATTTGCTAAATGGAAAGATTCGCATGATCTTGAAGCCTTCTTCAGCCCCGTACTCAAATCGTTGGTTCACTGTGCTTAAAAAGAATGGGGCTTTGAGATTTATTCAAGACATACAACCGGTCAATAAAGTGACCATAAAAAATGTGGGTGCGGGTCCTATGGTTGATGAATTTGCAAAGGCTTTTGCAGGCAGAGCGATCTATTCTTTGGGTGATCTTTACTCGGGGTATAATAAGTTTCAACTTGCAATTGAAAGCAGGGATATCACAACCATGAAGACTCCCTTGGGGTTAGTTCGGATGTGTACTCTGGCACAGGGTGCAACAAACTGAGCGGCACACATGAAAAATGCTATGAATAGGGTACTCAGGGACTTCATACCACAATTGACTATACCCTTCTTGGATGATATTCCAATAAAAGGTTATGCAGTGGATGAAAAGAATGAAGAGATGGATGCTCATGGATGGAGACAGTTTGTTGCAGACCATATTGTGGATTGTAAGAGGATTGATAGAATGCAAAAATAGATGGGATTGATAGAATGCAAAATGTATGCACGAATGTATCAGAGGTGCATAGATTCTTGGGAGCATGTGTGTTCTATTTGATATGGATTCCTCACTTTTGCACATGTAGCCGATGCTCTATCAACTTCTGAGGAAAGGTCAGAGATTTCATTGGGAAAGAAAACATTAGAAAGCAATAAAGAAATTGAAGCAACTCTTAAAATCTGCTCCTACATTGAGAAAGGCTGACTATTCACATGGAAAGCCTATCATTATTACTGTTGATACAAGCCCAATCGGGATTGGATGGGAAATTGGGCAAGATGATGAGGAAGGGCAAATATATGCAAGAGGCTTTGATGCTAAAGTATTGATTGAACGACAGAGAAGATATCCAGAGGTAAAAAGAGAATTATGGGGAATTGTGACAGCCCTTAAATGTGATAAGGAGTATTTTATGGGTGCTCATGTAGTCATTGAGACTAATTGTTTGCTGGTATTGGGTATGATTACTAGTTGTGCTACCCCGGACATTGCTATGCTCTGGTGGATTGCATACATCAAATCTTTGAACCCTGATTTTCAGCATATTGCAAGAAGACATAACCCAGTGGCAGACATGTTATCTCGGGCGCGCTATGAGAATGAAGATGGGATGACGGATGAGGATGAAGAAGATGACTTTCTTATGGTTGAAAATGATGTTGCAAGAGTGAATTTAGCAATGCAAGGTGTTGCTACAGTATTAACAGAAGCTTGGACAACAAAGAGAAGACACTTTAGATGTTTTGTATCTTGTGTAGAAGTGTTTCTGGAAGACAAATATGCAAGAGAGTGGCTGAGAATTGGTCAATACCTCAGTACATTAACAAAGAGAGATGAATGGTCAGATGAGGAGTTTAAGAAAATCAATAGGAAAGCGTATGGGTTTTCCTTAAAAGATGGATACTTATGGAAACATGCTAAAAAGAAATAGAGTATGCCATTGGGAGTTTTGGGTGACAGAGCTTCACAAGTAAATGTTATGCAAGAATTTCATGAAAGCTTATGGGCTGGTCATAGAGGTGTTTGGGGTACTTTTGCAAAGATCAAAGAAAGATATTGGTGGTAGGGTATGTATAAGGATGTTGCTCACTTTGTGAAAACATGTACGATATGTCAAATGTATTCATTTGTGAGACATCGGGATGGATTGCAGTCCACATATCCATTGTCTCTTCATTTTAAGTGGGTGGTGGATTTGGTCACAATGTCTACAGGTCTTTGGCAAATGAGGTATCTTGTGCTTTCCCGTGAAGACTTGACTAATCAAGTGGAAGGGAGAGCTTTACGTACTAAGACAACAAATGTTGTGTGTACTTTTCTCTTAGAAGAGATCTTTTGTAGGTATGGCCGTGTGGGAAAAATTACTGCAGATAGGGGTGAGCTGGATGCAGATGAAGCTCATGATTTCTTTGCACGGTTGGGAATAAAGCTTGCTTTAACTTCAGTCTATAACCGTGAAGGAAATGGAAAAAGTAAAATAGGTCATCCACCTATTGTAAAGGCATTGGCAAAAGCATGTGGAGAGAAGGTAAAAGAGTGGCCACAATTGCTCTCTCTGGTGAGGTAGCCTGTGACGTCTTCGTGGGAGGTGGATGTGGAGTCCTTTGGTCTTGCTGGGTGGGACGAGGAGGGGGGGGGGCCGTGTGGTGCTCTGCTGAGGGGGCGACGCTCGCCCTCCTGCTCCTTGCTGCCGTGGCTGTCTGAGTGGGTGATTGCAACCCCCCTGCCGTCTCCCTCTCTATCGTCTCTGGACACGTGTAAAGCCATTCGCGTCCACCTGTGGGCCTGTTGTCAAAGCCGCCTTGGCTTCGAAGCACATGCAATCTGCTACCTGATGCCCAAAGTCATGGCAACGCAGGCACTGCCCTGGCTGCCTAGTCACAATAACCTGCTGCTTGAAAGAGTGTCCACCTGTCTCAATCTCCAGAGACTATGGTATATTCTTCGTCTCTTTCACTGCCAGCCATACCTTTGGGACTCCTTTGGCTGTCACTGCGTCTGCGAAGGAGGGAAGGACAGCGCCGAAGAGCCGTCTAAAGTCCTCCACTAACTGACCATACTCTGCCGCTAGTCCAGGGAAGAGTAGGGTGATCAAATATCTAAGGAATTTGTTGTGGAGGGTGAATGCCTCCACTATGAAGCCACTCTACCAAGGAACCATGTAGATGACCCCCTTCTTGGAAGCATAGGGTGAGCTAGCCACTATCTCACGGGTTGCATCTGCCGAGGTGTCATACCATGAAGATCCCTTGACCCATGAGAACCGGCTCCACGATCTCTGTCATGCCAATGCACAATGTGGAGTGAAGCCAATCCCGAAGCTGGATGGGGAGTATCCTATGACCTGACCAAAGATCATTGTTTCTTTTAGCTCCAGCTCTGTGGCATGGACGGCTAAGAGTTGTTCCTCAAAGAGGACGACGCACAAGGTGTTTGATTGGGGGGCACTGGTAGAATGCACCGCCGTCTAACCAGAGGTTTACATTGCGCATCCCTAGTGAGAACCTACCAATCTTGCTGCTGTGTTGCCGAAGGGGGGAGTGTTGCTGCAAATGAAGGGAGCAATGGGGGGGTGCTGTTTTTCGGGGCTGGGGGAGGTGCTGGACTCGACGGATGGCCAGCTCTTGACACGAACATGTAGGTGGGGCGTGGGGCTGCACAGGGGTTTCCTGGTGGTCAGCAGGGCGGGCGTGAGGAGATTGCCTGGGGATGGGAGGAGGTTGTTGATGCGTGAGCAACTTATGAACGTCGATCTGATAGGACAATTTTGTGCCATGCATGATGAAATATCCTTGTTTGGGGGCTTTTAAAATTGAACATTTGCATACATAAAGTAAAAATGTATGCATGGGATCCTCTAAGTTCCCCACTACCATAGGTAGGGACACTTATGATGTTTTGGCTCATCATATCTAGGATAATGTGTCTTGTGCTTGTGACAGGTAGACTGTGCATGTGTGGGATACCTTTGTCTACTTGATGCTCTCTGCCTTTGCATTATCTCCTTGATATCCTAGTCTACCTGAGCTTGCTTTGCACTATCTCCCCCTTGTTTGCTCGCTTCCCTTCGATCCCTTTCCTTCTCATCCGTGCTTGCAGCTTCCTCTTCTCTCTCCTTATCATCTTCCACATGATGTCTTCCTTTTCCTCCATTCTCAGCCTTCACCTTCCTCTCTACTCTTCTTTCTCTGCACCCCCCCAACTTCATTTTCCCACCTCACTTGCAAGAAATTTGGATGTTCTAATCAGAATGTTCTTTTCATCAAAATCATCTCCCATTTCTCAGTGAATATCAAACTCTATACTAAGACTCATTTCAATGGACAGAAGGAATCATGTTCAGCAGTTTGGTTTCTACCTCTGGTTTGATGGTACACATTTGGAGCTGAAGTCTTTCCAAGATGCTTCTAATATCCCCAGCTTGTTGAGCTGCATTTTTTGAAAAATAAACTGTTGGCATTGAGGAGCATGTGGCTACTACTCTAGTAAGCATGTATGCCAAATGCCCCTGTTCAAAGTCAGCTTTTGAAGTCTTTTCTAGGAGCTAGGAAACGGATGTGGTGTCTTGAAACACTATGATAGCACTGTCAGCCCAAGGCAATTATAATGGTGTGGGATCAAATTTATTTGAGAAGTTGGAGTGAGTGCTTCCAAAATCTCTGACATTCACTAGCAGTTTGCATGTGTGTACGAGTTTTTTGCTTTAGATATTGGTAAGCAAATACACGCATGAAGAAAGGTTTTACTGCGGATCATTTTCTGTGCAAAATTCATGCAGAAGGTTGAACTTGTATTCTGTCAGGTTACATATATGTTGCTTTAAGCCATCAAGCAACATGATTTATGTCAATCTTGGCATTTACAAAATTCTCATGTATAGAAGAATGAAAAGAAACTAGCTTAAAGTATTTGGGCGTCTTCAGTGTCAGTCATCATGCTCGTCAGTCTGTTACTTTTACTCTTATGCAATGTCTTGCTTTAGAGCTAGGAGTTAATCAACTGTTAATCCTGAGATAGGGAAAAACACATTCTGGTGACAACCTACCTCACTGAGTGGAGGACCACCTGGGTGTCCGTTGATAGAATCACAAAGCTGTGTGCAGCTAGAAGGCCCCACTCTAGGCTCTTGGTGCTAGATTATCTGAGGGTATGGGCTGCCATATCCCATCACTGTCTGACAAGCTCGGAGAACCTCACCTCAGACAATCCACTGTGGATGTGCATAGTTCCTGTCATGGTAGCCTTTCCAGATATTTTAGACAGTAACCAGCAGGTTCTTGTACACATATATGAGTCTACTTTCTTGTGGAGGCTTTTTAATTTCTGTTCTCGTAAAAGCTTTTTGTGAGAGACGGGTCAATCTTATTTAAATCTTATTTAAACATGATCACTGATTCGCTACCACAAGAATTTAAAGCAGTACCTATGCAGCATCATAAAAGTTTGACCTGGGTTTTACCTTTGCTTTATCTCGTATCTTACAAGCCCTGATAGATTAAGTTTGGGCCTTCATAAACAAAGAAGCATGATAGTTTGCACGAATATGCAGCTGAGGTAACAGATATTATTAGAAACAAATTCTTAGTACATGTTCTAGTGGTACAAGAGGTTACTGGTTATGCCGCATGACAAGGCAAGCATTATACAGTTGCCCATATTGTTCAATTGACTTTTGCTTGTCTTGGATTTCTGTGCCTGTTACATTTATATCAGATAGTGATTACTCAGCTTTTTACAGGTTCTTGCATCCAGAAATGTCCAGCTTATTCTTGGGTTTTTGGCAAGCAGCATACGTAAGGAGGCCCTACAGGAGGACCCTTCTGGAGGGCCCCAAATAGGCCCCTACATACTCGATCTGAGGCCTGCAAATAAGAGCCATAAACGCAGTGGTCCTAGTGACATTACATTACATGCTGATTTAATCCTATGGACTATTGGTACTAAGCCTGCCCTACCTTCAGAATTGCTGAACATGGATATTCAACCGCTTCCTTTGAATGGTCGTGGACGGGTGGAGACTTGTGAAACCTTGAGAGTGAAGGGGCATTCAAGGGTATTTGCGATTGGTGACTCAGCTTGCCTGAGGGATAGTTCAGGCATGCTACTGCCTTCAACGGCCCAGGTATGCAGCATGCCAGGATAGGCATCCAACCTCAGGCTTGAGGCATCTTTGATATTTTCACAAATCTCAACTTGCCCATGTACCTTTGTTGTTAGCAGTACTCACAAAGATTGTTTGGCAAACACACATTGAAAAGTCTCTCTTCATATTGCAGGTTGCTTTGCAAGAAGCAGATTATGTAGGGTGGAATTTATGGGCTGGGATCAATAATAGACCTCTCTTACCTTTCAGGTCCGAGATTAAAGTTCAATCCTTCTCATGGTTGGAAATGACTTTCTTGATGGAAATTTGAGAATGCATGTGTTGTCAGTAGATTATAAGGCTTAAACTTTTTAAGTTTCAGGTTTCAAAACCTAGGGGAAATGATGACTCTAGGAAAGAATGATGCTGCTGTAAGTCTGAGTTTCATTGATGGCCTTACACTGGATGGACCCATTGCACACACAGGTATGATTGTAGAGTAGTAAGTGAGAGGAGTAATGGTTTCTTTCAAGATTGTATTGAGCTTATTTTCTTTTTGGGTTCTTCTAAGTTCTGACCCTCCCTATGAACATGATAGAGTGCTGTTTCTGCAATTTATGTAGCTCGGAAACTGGCGTACTTGTACAGACTTCCAACAAATGAACACAGATTGAAGGTAGGTATTAGCTGGTTTGCAAAGTCAGCAGTGGACACGGTGGCCAAGTTGCAAGACACTATAGCTAGTATGGTGGGCTCAAGCTAGCACTATCCAAACTGCCACACCAGCAGTGGATAGGTTGGCCAAATTGCCACATAAAATGGGTTTTTGAAGCGTACCATTCAAACATCAGCCGAGTCAGTGGGCATATTTTTTAAGATGTAAAGATAGAAAGTCCATGCTTATTGTGCATGCTTACTAAATCATGAGCAACCAATGAATGTGTGCCTTGTCGAACTCACCCCTAAAAAGGTTTATTTCAACCCTATGAAGACAAAGCAGAGAAGAGAGACTATATCTATGTGGCATTAAGACCAATAGTCTCGGTAATTATGTTGTGCAAATTGTTTGTTTGCACTATGCAATCAAGTCACTTCAGATGAGGAAGTTACTTAAGTTAGAAGGGAGGGTTCTACAATGATCATGCCTACTTGTGGTCCAAGGTATGATAAAAAATCTTAACAGATTTCCTCAAGTCGTGAAGCAACATTTTTGTTCTTAAGTTTCATTGGCAAGGAAGAGCTGGAATTCATTGACACTTCCAATTATGGTTAGTAGCATACTAACAATTCTTAATGAGATCTTAATCGATTCCATAGTCTAGAAGAGAATAATACAAGCTATGGGAGCCCAAGTCTTTATAAAGGAAGAAGCCAAGCCAGTAAGTTAGCCATTAAGCTTACCTAAGCCTACCCTAAGCTAAGCTCAAGAGTACATATTACTAAGATCACTCTACTACTCAGCCTAACTAGGCTTACAAGTAATCAAGCTGCCTACATCTAAGCTTGCCTAAGAGTGCCCTCAACTTGCTTACTTCTAAGCCCCACATAAACTTGCTTGCATGCTCAAGAGTACCTATTACTAAGATCTCTCTATTGCTTAGCCTAACTAGGCTTGCATGCATTTAAGTTGGCTACCTCTAAGCTTTTGCCTAACAGTGTCCTCAACTTGCTCTTCCAAGACTACCTACATAAGCTTGCTTGCATGCATAAGAGTGCTCAACATGATTGCTTGTGCCTAAGAGTGCCCCCAATTGAGTGTGCCCTTTAACAAGCTAATGGCTAAGGTTCTAGTTTACAAATTCATATTGTCAAAAGCATTATTGAATAACATGGCTAAGGTTCTAGCTTACAGAATCAAATTCATATGGTCAAAAGTGTTATTGAATAATAGACTTAAATTAAAAAATACTTATATCATTCCCGTGGGCGTGCTTTAAGCCATAAAGACTTCTTTAATTTGCAAACAAGCTATTAACATATCATCCATATAAAGGATTAACACTATCAAGCTACCATCCTTAGCCTTTCTAGTGTATAAACAATGATCTATCTCGCTTCTCTTGTAACCATGAGATTGCATAAAGGAATCAAGTTTATTGTATCATTTCTATGGATATGCTTTAAGCCAGAAAGACTCTTTTTTATTTTGCAAACAAGCTTTTCTTTGTCATTTTTCATAAATCCCTCTAACTATTGAATATAGATCTCATCATGAAGATCACAATGTAAGAGTGTCATATTGATATCTCATTGCATAAGTTTCACATCTTATCCATTAAGATAAGCACAATGTGAAAATTAGTCATCTTTACCACATGTAAAAAGATCTCATCAACATCTATATCTTTGTCTTGTTGCTGCTCGAAGCCTTTGGCTATCAAACATACATTATACTTTGATTGAGCATTATCATTTATAACCTTCAATTTGTAAACTCCTTTACATAGCAAACCATTCTTGCCCTTTTACAAAGGAACTAACTCCTTATGATACAAATATGTTATGAACCATACATCCCAAAAAGAAGTTGAGGAAGATCAAGGAAGCCCAAGTCAAAAAGTGAATAGAGAAGCTTATTCTGCCCAGGCGAGAAAAGTAGGAGAGAATGCAAGCTTAGAAAAAACGTAGGAGAGTATCGAATGTTCTAGCAAGGTGCACTGAATATTTTAGCAAGGTGCACAAAATGCTCTAGTAAGGAAAGCATAGGGCACAATGTAATTCATTTTATAAAAAAGGGCCAAGCTCCCTCTTGTGCAAATTGTAAAGTCTAAATGGATATAGGTGAAGGGATAAGGCAACTAGAAGGGAATAGAAAAAGAGGACCTTAGCAAGATGCCCAATCATGTAAAAAAGGGAATGGGTGCCCTAGGGATTTAGGGCTTATATATAAACTCAAAAAGGGAATATCTCTTCTTACTTGCTTGTGTGTGCTTGAGAGGGAGTGTGTGAGGGTGAGGAATCTTGAAGAAAAAGCTCTTCATCTTCTCCTCTCTTCTTCTTATCTTGTCTTTTCTTGTCTCATACACGGCTATAGAGGATGGAGCTTGGAGGTGAAAGCTTGAGGTTACTTGAGCTCGCATTTCGAATCATGGAGCTATCGGTTTACTTGAGGGAGGAGGCTACTCGTTCGGGTATCAAGGTAAGCTCACTACATCCACGTAGAATCGAAGGTGCATCGGTTACTTGGTGAGAGAGAGCCATTTGTGCCTGCTTAAAATGCTTGAACCAATAAGTGGTCCGTGGGTCTTGGCGGATGAGCGCGAGCTCTTACTACATTTTGGTTCCATTGCCAGGACCACGGATTCAAGCTTAAGCACTTGCGCACCTCAAATCGAGCATCGAAGTAGGGTTTCATTTACGAACCAATGCTTGATATAGATAGGGGATTTAGGGTTTTTAATGAGTTTTTTGCACATACTAGGTATATAGAGATTTTTCTTGGTGTTCATTCTTGTGTTCTGGAACTCATTGCGTATTTGTGTAATCAAAATCATTGCAATGATACGATTTTTTGACATTGTTGTTTTCGCATTGCCGAAATCGAACGGGGCTTATAGGGTTCAACGAATGTTTGATTCGAGGCAATGGGATGCTCAAATGGCCTACAATATTGGACACCTTCAAAATCAGATTCGAACGCTCAACCCTATCGGCCACTCGGACAAACAATAATCAAACCAGTTTAAATTGGACACATCACAATGGGATGCTAGAATTGGACAAGTCTGAATCTGACACATGGAAATTAGACAATTGAAAATCAAACTTCGGATTCTGGGGACCGGACACACTCCAAAATTGGACATTGCAAAATCGGACAAAAATTTCGATAGGAGAAAAATTAACAAATTTAGTTTATCCCGGGGACAAAGCAAAACACCTCTCATAATGAGGGAAGGCTTCGAAAGCCTTACAGGTGCAATTGACCTTAGAAGTCACAGCTAGATGGCTAGACACGACCGCCGACAGTCATGTCAGCTTTTAGCCCCTTTTAGAGCCATAAATTGACCTGCATACTCCAATGGACCTTGATCGAGCGGAATAACATAGCACAAACCCTAGGGACCATTGAGGGTGGCCTGAGTGAGCCTAAAACCCTATTCGGTCAAAAACATAGATCGAAGTGGGGAAGCTACATGTATTATCTCGTATTCGCACCCACATTGTTTTCAACACTTGAAGAAACTGAAAGTCTGATTTCGTACAGTGTATGAAAAAGAGTACTACACGTACACAAAGTGAACGTAAATTTAGGATTGTCTGTAAATAAGAAGGAACACACTTTGATTTAATAAATAGAACGAACCCACCAATAGGAGACGACCCTCAAACCTAGACGGGTGATCAAGAACCTCAATTGGTAGGACCAAGTGAGAGACGCAACATGGAAAGCTAGACATATAGGAGCGACACCATTGGGAGTGCGACACTGCCTGACTTGATCAACCTCATCGACAACTTGGTGGAGCAAGAGATGGGAGATATGGTAGAACCCAGTATAAACCGTGGAAACGAAGAGCTAAACTTGGGGGATTTCCTAATTGAAATCCAGCAGATGGTGAATGAATATGACACACAAACCAAGCTAGACCACCATAGCAGATTGTCAGAGAAAACATCATAGTGAACCTTGAGGAGAAAAGAGAGCTGGCGCGAAAAGATTTGCAAAGCATGGCGGCATACAACCAGTAGCAACAAACTAGGAGATTGCAGCTAGACATAAAAATGCGAGAAATCCAACGTGTGCTAGCCCTAGCAAATAGAAATCGAACATGACCAAATGCAGAGAGGAAAGATATAAAAATGTAAAAAGTCCAACGTGTGCTAGCCCTAGCAAATAGAAATCGAACATGACCAAACACAAAGAGGAAAAGAGTGCTAGAGACAGATTTAACGCTGATCGAGCTTCTCACTTGTAGGATTAGGAGTTACCTATGGCTCCAAGAGCCAATTGAGAATCCTCGTAGTTGTGAAATAGCTAGACAAGTACCAGCCGAGCCATATAGTTTCGTAGCGCAATTTGAGTAGCAGGTTTGCGAGGCTAACTGCCTTATCGATGTTGCTCAGTGCTCATAAGCTTTTGGTCTATGCTTGGGCAATAAGGATAGGATGTGGTACACAAGCTTAGACGTTGCGAAGTACAACAAATTCAATGACCTCACGAGTCTTTTCATTAAGAGATTCTCGTAGGCCGGGGTACTCAGATAATCTTATAGTGCAGCTGTTGAATACCGACCAAGGGGACAAAGAGGACATCAGAGACTACGTTATTCACGTGCAGAGTCTCTATAATAAGAGGATCCCAACTAACGAATTACCCACTGAGAGAACAGTGTTCACCGTGTTTATCAATGGAATACGCAATGAGGAACTCTACAAGGCCTTGGCAAGCAACTTAAACTTGCACAGAGACGCACTAGCTAGGGTCTTTGAAGAGGCAATACGAGTGGACGACCAACTCAAGGAGAGAAGCTCCAAGAGCTCGAATCAAGACGAAGTCAACTCTAGAACCCTAGAAAGGGCAACAACATCTAGCGAACAATCAGCTTATGTAAGTTACTCCTGAATATATGTGTGTATCATGTGGGTTTAAAATAATGTATTTTTAAAATACCATTTTTATATATTTTTTACATATAGAAGGGTGTAATATAAAGGGATTATTTACAAATTGAATAGAAAAGGGTTATGTGTTATTTAGGAAAATTTCACAGATAAGAATATTTATAAATAGGCATTGAATGCATGTGATGTAGAGGATATACATACAGTAACTTCCCAGAGACAATTAGGCCCAAGCAACCAAGACAAAGGGAAGGGTGTTGACCCAAGCAAGGAGCTAGCAGAAATGAAAATGGAGCTACCGAGACTATAAGAGATGATGAAAAGACCTACGCACCCACATGTCCAATGTGTGTATTGTGGCAGAAACCATCTTCTAGCTGAGTGTTGGAACTCTAGGTCCCGACCTTGCACCAACTGCGGTAAGTTCAGCCAAGATACCATACACTGTAGATTACCGAGAAGATTCCCATACTCGTAGCCTTACAACCAGTCTTACCTAGGGAATAGGCCTCTGAATTTCTTTGGGAGAGAAATCCCATTGGCCCTTCTGACACCTAACGATGCAAGGCTAGTTATCCCTAGGATGGAGATCTATCCCACAAGCATACCTAGGCCACGTAGACATTACGTAACCCATCCACCGAGAGCGATGCTCCAAACCACTATGTGGAGGAGCCCAATGATGAGGAGTCTTATATAAACCCTTACATCTCGTACGGCAAAGAGAGCAATCTAATTCTCATGGACTATCGACTAGTGTCGGTGATGGCATTAGGAAGAGGGAGAGGTAGAGGCTTGAGATGCCCCGACATGTTTTTATGACCGACGACTTGATCGAGGAAGAGGATGCAACTCTTATTGCTCTCTTGTGAGAGTGCATAGATGTATTTGCTTGGTCCCTTGATAAACTGAAAGGGGTAGATCTGAGTGTAGTGACTCATAACATCCCGATGACACCCGATGTAACGCCGATCAAGCAGTGACCGTATCTAATGAATCCCAAACATACTCACACTATCAAAGAGGAAATCGATCAATTATTAAGAGCAGGATTCATTTATGAAATCAAGCACACTGATTGGATATCACCCATAGTGATCGTAAATAAAGAAGAATGGAAAGATCAGAGTGTGCTTCAATTACAAGAAAGTCAACATTGCCACGAAGAGAGATCATTATCCACTGCCATACATTGAGCATATGCTCGAGAGGGTGGCTGGTAAAGACACTTATAGTTTTTTGGATGGCTTCTCTAGATACAATCAGGTGCCAGTGCATCTTGATGATAGGCATAAGACAACATTCACTATTGAGTGGGGCATCTTTGTCTACATAGCCATGCCCTTCGGGTTGACGAACACACCAGCCACATTCCAAAGACTCATGTGTGCCAATTTTCAAAGATATGCTCATGCAAGAGTTAGAGGTATTCATTGATGATTTATATGTTTACTCTAATTGGAAGAAACACCTAGATAAGCTTCGAGAGCAGTCTTTGAAATATGTAGATTGTATCATCTCGTTGAACCCCTTGAAGTGCTAGTTTTGGGTAAATCATTGATGCATCCTAGGGCATGTGGTGTCAAAGAATGGCATTGCCAGTGACTTCTCAAAAGTTAGGATTATCATCGTTGATCTTCCACCACCAACTGATTACAAGGGAGTTCAATACTTCTTAGGCCATACAGGGTACTATCAATGATTTGTGTTGAACTATGCATTAATTACTAGACCTCTATACAAATTGTTGGTGATATTTGAATGGACCGAGGAATGCCAACACGCATACGAAGAGTTGAAGAAGGCTCTAACCACAACACCAATCCTAAGAGCCCTAAACTGGACCATGACTTTCCACGTTCACATTGACGTCTCAAAGTATGCCATAAGAGTTGTGTTGTGCCAGCCTAGGTTACACAATTTAAACTATCCAATGAGCTTTGCTAGCAGACAACTCACAGATGTTGAAATGAACTACTCTACTACAGAGAGGGAAGGGTTTTCCATGGTGTTTACTGTAAGGAAATTTTGGCATTACCTTTTGGCTACACCTTTTATCTTCTTTGTTGACCATCAAGCCTTGCTTTATCTTGTTAACAAACCTTTTTGCTACGGGATGCATTGCTCAATGGTTACTTCTGCTTCTAGAGTTTGACTTCTCTATGGTTGTGTGCAAAGGGAAGCAACACTACATGGCCGACCATATGTCTCGCATACCCACAGGAGAAGCTGCTGGACAAGGCATCACATATGACTTGCATGACACATATCTGTTTAACTTGTCTAGTGAAAGGGACTTGTTTAGTGCTAACTTGATGCCATACTGGGCAGATGACATAGTCTAAGTGCTTGAGTATGGACTACTTGAAAGACACATCGAGAAGGCCTCTGACTTAGGTGACTCATCCTTAAAATACAACCATATTAGTTGATAGCAAGATAACTCTATAGGTTAGGGCAATACCACTTGTTGGTGTAGATGCGTGTGCGAACATGAGATGCATGACGTACTTATAGAAGCACACAACGAAATCGCAGGAGCGCACTTCAATGGAGACACGACGGGCCACAAGGTGCTGTAGTCTCAACTAGCTTTTTCAAGATACAGCACGATTTATAAATCACTGTGACGAGTGCCAACGCACCAAGGTACCCGTTCGCAAGGTCAAAATGGGGAGCTAAGTCTGATCATTGTAAGATAACCATTCGAGAAATGGGAAATTGACTTCATTGTGCCAATTAGCCCTACGGCACAGTATTCACAGGCCAAGTACATCATCATTGCTACAGACTATCTCATAAAGTGGATAGAAGCCCCATTGAACTATCTCATAAAGTGGATAGACTATCATCATCATTGCAGGTGATCTCACGATTCGGCTGCCCCATTGAACTAGTTAGTGATCAAGGCACACACTTCATTAAGGAAGTGATCACTCACCCCTTGTCAGACCTTTCTGATCATCCATAAAAAATCCTCTTCCTACTACCCTCAAATGAATGGCCAGCATGCTGAGTCTACTAATAAGATTTGAGTGAACATCCTAACCAAAGTAGCCTCTACCTCATACAGGGACTTGGACAAGAAACTGATGGCAACCTTATGGGCCTATCAAACAGCCTATAAAATAGTAGTAGGATAGAATCCCTTCAAGTTAACCTATAGGACTGAATCCATTCTACCTGTAGAGTTCTTTATCCGAGCATGAGAGTAGCCATCCAAGACAGATAGGATAGAAAGGAGGCATGGATAGAGCACCTAATCGAGCTAGAATGCTTATCATCAGAAACTTGACTTTTAGCCACCCATGCATTGACTTGTGAAAATGCACACCATAAGAGTTGGTTTAACAAGCACGTCAAGCAATGAGAATTCGAGCAGGGTGACTTAGTGTTGTTGTACTCAATAAAAGGCCATAAACAAAAGATGAAGTTTAGGGGATTAGGGCCTTTCTGAGTCTGCACTATCAACCAAACCGGTAATATAGAACTCGAGACCTTAGACGGAGATGGCAAAGGCTTCTTCAATGGTAGCCGCATGAAAAAGTACTACCCTCCCACACATTCACTACACGAACCTCCCATGCTAGAGTCCCCTGTGAAGGGTCCGAGCTTGCGAGGCCACTGGTAGAGAAACCCACCACCAAGTCTAAGGAGGGGGGTCGAGACTTGTCACAACCCGCTACACCACACCACTAGCACACTGTTGAGATCAAAGCTAAGGCCCCTGAACCACAGTTCAATTGGGTGCCTAAACATTAAGGACTACTACATAGGAGCATGCAACCACGACCTCACAAGTCTAGGAACTCGTATTCCAAACCTAGGAGGCAACAAAGAACATATGGATACCGACGAACGGTTAAGCCGAGATGGATCCCAATACCCTATTACAAGTGCAAGGCTATTATGAGGGCAATGCCTGAATATGGGTGCCTAAAACCAAGAGGGCCAGCGACACTATTCAAACGCCACCCTCAAACTCGACCACACAAAGCGAAGCTTATAGAGCTAAACACTGTTAAGCCTATACAATCTCCATGAGTCTATAGGCCAAAACCGCAGGTTGCTGACTCCAAACCGACCCAACCTAACATTGCAATCAAAAACCATTCAATGAGCTTTCGAAAAATCTCAAATTTCATCAACCATTACTCCATGCTTCATACATGAAAAACATAACAAAATAAAAGCTAAACAAAAGCTATGAGAACCTCAACAGAACCTATCAGAACACCAAAGAGCCTCATATCTCTACTATAAAACATTATGAGCTTCTAAAAAATAATAAACCTCATCCAAAACACTCTCAAACACTTCCAAAACAACTAGATATCGTTCAAAATCCATCAAAAATCAACCATTCAGGCCTCAAAAACAACAAAAATCAATCAAAAAATCAAGTCACTTCAGCATTCAACAAAGATGCAGAGTTCACATGGACCAATGATTGTGACGAGGCATTCAACATCCTGAAGCAGTGCCTTATTGAAGCACCCATCTTGCAGCCTCCTGATTGGACAAAGGAGTTCCATGTGCACACTGATGCATTAGTTGAAGGCCTAGGTACAGTCTTTTGCCAAAAAGGCCCTGTTAGATCAACCTATCTATTATGTAAGCCAAAAGGTCTCAGATCGAGAAACGAACTATATGGTGACAGAGCTTGAGTGCCTGGAAATGGTGTTCACATTGGAGAAGTTTTGACACTACTTGTTATCGATGCATTTTAAATTCTACGTGGATCATGAGGCCCTATCCTTCCTAATGAACACAATGGATGTGAAGGGAAGAATGATAAGATGGCTTCTTTTGTTTTAGGAGTTCGTCGACTTTGAAATGGTTACCAAACCCGGTCGCTCCCATGTCGTGGCAGCTAATCATCTATCACGAATCCCTCAAAGAGATGAAGAAAAGCAGGATGACCCAGACCTTCTGGATGCTTCCCTGTTTCTAGTCGAAACTGTTACTTAATGGTACGCAGACATAGCCAACCTCTTGGTAACCCAACAATATCCCCTTGGTATCTCTAGCCATGAGAAGAATAAGCTTCTATTGGAATCAGCCCCCTACACCATGTTAGGTGATGATCTATACAAGAAATGCAAAGATGAAGTCCTGTGAAGATGTGTTGTAGGAGGACACTTCACGGGAGAAGCGACAGCCAAAAAGGCTTTATACATAGAATATTGGCGATCGACTCTCCACAAGGATGCCTATGACTACTACAAATGTTGTGATACTTGTCAATGAATGGGAAAGCCTACGAAATCTAGCGCCATGCCACTACAACCCATCATTCCCCTAAATCTGTTCGAGAAGTGGAGAATTGACTTTGTGGGTCCCATCAATCCACCAACCAGAAGAAAACTGAACAAACACATCTTGGTCTGTACAGACTATGTGACAAAGTGGTGTGAAACCAAAGCTCTTAAGTGCAAGATGATTGCAACAGCGTGGCCCTATTCCTGTACAAGAACATCATCACTCATTTTGGCAGCCACCTAGAGCTCATAAGTGATCGAGGTACACACTTTCTCAACAAGATTATGGATGAATTGATAGAGCTGTACAAGATCCGCAATCGCAAATCCACACCCTATTACCCCAGTGCCAACGACCAAGTCAAAGTTACCAATCGCATTCTCTGCTCAATCCTGATAAGGAAGATTGCCACACATTGTCGTGATTGGGATGATCAACTTACAGAGGCCCTCTAGGCGTACAGATCCTCCCATAAGGCTGCTATAAGATAGACCCCTTTCCAGTTGTCGGTGTATGGTATAGAAGCCATATTTCCTGTTGAACTCGAGCTACCCTCGTTACGTGTGGCTATCAAAGAATGCTTGGGAGATGATGAGTCCCTACAACGCCATCTCTTGCACTTGGAATGTCTAGATGAGACTTGTAGGATTGCCCCCTACAGTGCATGGAAGCCACGCAAGCTCGCAGAAAGGCCTATCATGATAGCTTCATCAAGTAGAAGGAGTTCAAGGAAGGTGACTTAATCTTTGCTTATGATTTGAGATTTGGCAAGTTTCTAGGAAAGCTTCAACAAAGATGGATGATCCCCTATAAGGTACTTGTTGTCAATCCTAATGGCTCTGTCCAGTACAGACAGTCGATACTTTTGATGATTCCTTCCAGATTAATGGCTATTGTCTCAAGAAGTATTATCCTCCCTGGAGATCTTGACAATCACCACTGATAGCTCCCTCATTCTTTTCATGTGGATCGATATAACTTTACCTATTGCTCATGATAGCCCTCATGCTAATTCTAATGAGGCGGCCTCGTTCTGTTAACCCCGCACAGCTACCTTCCACTCCAATAGTGCTTCTGTTCCATCTAATCCAACAAAGGTGGCATGGATGGTTCTAATACATGGTACTCCTACCATTCTCCTCTTTTAAAAGAAGAAAAAAAAAGGAAAAAAAACATATATCGATAATGGAAGAAAAAGACTTTGGTCGCTGTCATGTCGACCTATTCTTCGAGAAAAGGTGGAGACACCCTCGAGAATAGGGAAAAGAGAAAAAAAAGGAAAGGAAAAAAAATCCAAACTATTATGGAAGAAAAGGAAGAAATTCCCTATCATAACAATCCTCGTTCCAAGAAAAGGTGACACACACCCTTGGACGCAAAGTTAGCTGTGGAAAAGGTGGTAACACCCTGCAATCTAGGCTAGTTGAATTACTAGCAGAACCCTTCCAAAAGAATTTTTAAAGTTGCCTCCCTTGGTGCGCCGAATCTTGCAATCCTATCAATGCTTTTGATTCCTACAACATACAATATTTTCCATGTGCAAATTCAAGTACCAAACTTATTGGCTACCTCCCTGGGTAAGCCTCTTTATCAACTGATACAAAGTTGATATCATCAACCAGACAAAGCCGATCTTGATCGACAAACCTTGAGCAATGAGATCTATCATCCTAACCGGATGGAGATGTGAGTATAGGCTACCCTTTTTGTATTCATTAATCAAGTGTGCAACATAGGGTGGGGTGAATGACCAGTCCTTGCCCTTTATATCCAACAGAGAGGTGAGATATGTGAATGGAGTGTTGCATGCACAGGATGGGCCTCTCAATGCACAAAGTACAAAATGTTCATGTGCACAACACTACAAGGCTCCCTGGCCTTCCTTCTCACACCGTATGATGCCGGCACAAGGCGGGATGCACTATTGCACCCTCACTTGCAAACAATGCATACAACCTTTGCACAAGTGACAGTGAGGATTCAATCAACGGGGTGTAAGAAACGTGTTGCTCTCCTATAATCATCAACAAAGCGTGAGATAGAGGGGAAACTGAGTGTCATTTATTTCTCCTTCATCAACTAAGAGGTGAGGATTAAGGAACGTTTTGACAATTGGAGATAGGTACGTTCAGATTTCCTTATGCACACATGAGATGGGCCTTCTCTGCCATTGCTATACACCTCATTTTGTTTGGCGCACTACACATTAAGGCTCCTTGGTCTTCCTTCTTGCACCTATGCCAAATGGGTGGGGCATATTGATGCACTATCAACTGTGCACATTGGCATACTCTCTCTCAACCATTCTTATTGTCAATCTCTAAATCGGATGTGAGTTATGGGTTTCAATTATCATTTTTCAAGTGATGAGTCATGGGGTGAGCGACTAATCTACCATTCCAACATGAGTGACAATCGAGATTGAGTGATGTATACCTTGCCACCGATAACCTAACTAACATTTCATCAACAAAGCTACCTCCTTGGGTGCTGCTATGTGGTCCCTGCCATGGTGAATAAGTGTGACTTGGTGAGCCGTGGTACCGACGATTACAACTTTGCATGCATCCGCAATGGAATCCTTCCTCTTTTCTTGGTTTTGTGTGTGTGTGGGTACTCTAGTGTGGTCTAAACGGCATCTTCTTTCACACTTGTTATCCAACATGTATCGTTACCGATTCATGACTATTCTCTTCTCTTGGATGCTGGATGTATTCAAAAGGTTAGCCTTCATCTTTTTGTGGTCTTGAAGTTCCCTCCAGTGTGGATGCAAAGCTTTGTTATTCTTTCTTGGAGACTTACAAGAAGCAATCATGCTTGGTTTATGGCCCTCGATTTTGTCTATCCCTTGTTACTGTCAATGAGGCCTTATTCTTACCTTTTGCAGCTTTTCCTGTGCCTAGTAGTAATCACTTATTATCCACTACAGAGGTCCTTGCCTTGTTGCAAAAGGAAACCTCTACTCCTTTGGTAGCACATAAAGTTATCACTAGTTCTGGAGTATCAGTGGCACATATTACCTCTCCTTTATGGAAGCAATTATGCCAATTCCTCTAGGACCGCTTCATGTCAGGCAAGCCTATTTCAAAGTGTTTGTCTACAGAACTCTTCATGGCCTTTGTCATCAGGACCTTGGAAGGGTTTAAGCTTAATTGGACAACCTTTTTTTGGCCAAGATGGATCAACACTTTCAGTGAGTCACAAAAGGTCAACTCCATTAATGTGTCCTATGGAGTTTTTCTACAGAAAATCATTCAATTGGCACCTCCCCTATGTGGCATTCCCGTGCCCAATCGTGTTCCCCTTCCACAGTAGTCTCCTTCACCTGTTCCTTCTCCTCCTATGGAAGTCAATTCAAATCTAGCGAATGAATCCCCTACCAGAATCATTCAAAAGAAGCACCGCACATAGAGTCCTTTTGATCCTCTACCTGTTCCAACCCATGTGGTACAAATTCCGATCCTTGAGGTGTCTGGTATCTCCCTTCCTTTGTTCTTGTCTTGTACCAATCTTTTTACCACACAAAGGGAAGGAAAATTGGATCCACAGATTCCTTCTTCCTTGCAAATAGTATTGTCTGGATCTATGTTGTCATAGCTAGTTTCTAGTGTTCAAAATGCTTTGGAGACTTCCATGATTTCATGTCTTCAGACCATTTATATGGGAGTGTATACTGTATTGTTGCAAGACAAGGTGGATTCTTTGACTAGTCAGCTTAGTAAAGCTCTTGCACATTTAGTTTCGGAAAAGACTGCTTTGAGTGATATCCATACCCAAATGAGTGTAGCTATGACTTCGATGGATTCACATCGGGCCATGATTAAGGAGTTCAAAGCTAAGGTTGCCACTTTAGAGGAAGCAAATGTGTCCTTAACCAAAGAGAAGGATGCCACCCTTGAGGAAATGATTGAATCAACTGGCAAGCTTGGTATTTGTGAGGGTCAGTTGCAGCATTCTCGAGATTGTAGAGTCACAAAAGAAGTTTATTGTGACAAAATTAATCAGAAAGTTGCCACCCTTTATGTTCCTCCTCCATTCCCCATGATGTCTTCTTTCTTGTCCAAGGAAGAACTAGATCATTTGCAACAAAAGACTAAACTATGTGATGGATTTTCTATAAAGGTCGAACACCTTCAATAGCGCATGAATTGTGTCTAGGAGGATTTTGTCCATTATGTTGAATTGGCATCACCTCCATCATCCTTTTGGATTCAATATTAGCAACATTTCTTTGTGTTGTATATCTCCTTGAGTAATGTCGATTTAGAATCTCCAGAGGGATGGGTGGCAGAATATGTAGTTAGCATATTTACTCAAAGCAATATTTGATAAATTTATTGCTGACTTGATCTCTCATGAAGCTCAACTATTATCTTTTATGTATCTTTGAGGAGATCTACACATCCCTGATGAGGAGGATATGAACCTTTATGTAGGAGATGTGATTTTGCAAGTAGTCATGTATGTCCATTCAGCTACTGAAATGAATTTGGTTGATGGCCTAAAGACTTATCAGCAGCAAACATTGTGGTGTAAAGGCTATGCTTGGCATCCTCCTTTGAGGGATGATGTTCTAGAGCCTCGTTGTTGACGGAGTGTATTTCACAAGTCAGATATCAGCCCTTGAGATCCCAACTGTTAAACCATATTGCTAACAACCCTTTATTCAATGAAGATTTCTTCTCAACTTTTGATTTTCGTTGTTCCATCTATCCTTATGATCCTCATGATATTCTATCGTATTCCTTAATATCCTATCGATTACCATTGTATATTGCTATTCTCCCATCTAATCCAAATAGTATCCCTCTTTTATCTTTTACCCTTGCTATTTTCCCTCACATTCCAATTTTTATTGCATGTCCATTTATTGCCGATCCTATATTCTCACCTAGTCTTATTGAAACAACTTCTGTTATTCAACCTATTCCTTCTGTTTTTCCAGCGGAATCCCTTCAGAAGTTCCTACTTTATTTCCCTTCTTTTCCACCCTCATTATCCCATCTGATATCTTCGTTCTATAATTTATCTTACCCCCCTCTTCACTATTCTCCTATTATCCCTTTACCATCTCCGTCCCATTATATTAATCTTTCTCCCCAATCAATTACCCTCCTAGGTATAACAGTGATATCCTTTGTTGATGGCTGTGGACATTGAAAGATTCTTTGATAGGACCAATGTTTAATGGGCCAATCATTCCTAGTTCCTAGGATACTTTGGTGCAATGTTCCACTTCTTATCTGTAGTTTGGTAGAGCACATGCTTCTTTTGAACATACTTTGGTACACTTGGCATCTCATTTTTGTTGGTATCTTGCTTTTATGCATTAGCACTCTCACCTGAATACTAGAAAGAATATTCCACACTTGATGATTATTCCAAATGAGGATGTGACTGTTGCTCAAATGGTTGTTCTGTATTATTTTGCACAAGCTTTTCCTACTAGATTCATTATCCTATTGGAAAGGATGTGTTGCTTACAATTTCTTCAAAATGTGCCTCTACATTTTGTGGATGAGAAGAAGAGTCTGGAAGGTCTCAAGCTGAGTATGAAGTTCAAGAAAAAATATCTTCATCCTACATAGCATGTGGACACTCTCTTGGATGTATTGATCATTTTTAATGAAAATATTTCTCATTGTTCTTCAGTTTTTAGGAGCATGTGCCATTTAGACTACATTGTCTTATGTCCATGTGAGTTGTGTATATATTTTTGGTATATATATATGGTGTTTTATCCCTCTTTCGTGGAGTTAAAGATGAAGATGAAGTTGATTGAGAAGATGATTCATGGTTTTTCATGATTTTATCTATGAGATGGATGCTTATGGCAGAAGAAAACAAACCTCTTATATCCTTTAGCAATTTGTCATGATTTTATATTTATAAGCTGTGATAATGGATTGAGGTGTTTTCCTTTCATTGCAATTCTTTATTAGATACCTGTTATAAGATGGAGTCGTGTGTTTGGATGGTGTTTCTTGAAGATGCTAAAGAAGATCAAGTTGAGCTATATTTTGGACTTATAATCTTTTTTTTCCTAGGTCACGAGGACGCTTCTTGATTAATTATGGGGATATGTTGAGGGTTGAAATGACTTGATTTCTTGGTTGATTTTTGTTGTTTTTGTGGATTTAATGGTTGATTTTTTATGGATTTTGAATGTTGTTTAGTTGTTTTGGAAGAGTATTTTGAATGAGGTTGATTAGGTTTGAGAAGACCATGATGTTCTATAGTAGAGATATGATGTTTTGATATGTTTTGTTGATGTCTTTTAATGTATTGGTTCTATTTAAGTATGTTCAGTTTTTGTTTTACTCTATTTTTCTTATGTATGAGGGATTGGAATAATGATTGATGACGTTTGAGAGTGTTTTGAAGCTTATTGATTGATTCTTGATGGTTTTGAGTGATTTAAGTGAGCTCAATGAAAGTTTTCCAATCATAGAAAGAGATGAATATAAGTTCAAAATAGCTCAAAGAAGTTGAAGAAGTAGCTGTTGAAGACTTGAACTAAAGATTGAAGTGACAGTGGCATTGATGAGCTACGAAGAGACACTATAGTGGCTCTAGTGACCTTTCATATTAGACACACCTCTTGGGAGGGGTATCCACAACCTAATAGGGGTTACGAATGATTATTCTTGATTATCTCATTATATATTTAAGAGAGAGAGAGAGAGAGAGAGAGAGAGAGAGAGAGAGAGAGAGAGAGAGAGAAAGCCAAATCTATGCAAAATAATGTATCTATGAGTGAGAGATTGTGAGAGAAGGCTATGGAATTTTTGAAAAAAAATACTATGTGATGATCTCTTGTGTCTTTGTGGTTTCTAATCAATTTGGTTCAAGTTAAAGTCGTGGGAGAATTGTTTCTATGAAGCTGTGTGAAGATTTCTTGTTCTTGGTGTTCTTTTCCTTATTGTGGACATACCAAATATGAAAAATATATTTGTTGATGATACAAGATAGATTTTCCTATAGTATATTCCCCATTTCCTTGGTGCTCCTCTTGGGTCTCCATCCATTTCCCCCTCACACACTCACTCCCTCATACTCTCACACTCACTCTCTCAAGTACACATAAGCAAGCAAGAATGAAAGAAGAAGAGACCACTTTTGCCACACACCAAAATAATGAGCTTCTCATTCCCTTATTGAGTTTATATACAAGCCCTAAATCCCTTGGGCACCCATCCTCTTTTTTACATGACCGGGCATCTTGCCAAGGTCCTCTTTCCCTATTCCCTTCTAGTTGCCTTATCCCTTCACCTATGTCCATTTAGACTTTACAATTTTTCCAAGAGAGAGTCTGACACTTTTTTATAAAATAAATTACATTGTGCCCTACGATTTTCTTGCCAGAGCATTCTATACATCTGGCTAGAATATTCGGTGCACCTTGCTAGAATATTCAGTGCTCTTCTACGTTTTTTCTGAGCTTGCCTTTACTTCCCCTTTTCTCACATGGGCAGAACAAGCTTCTCTATTCACTTTTTGACTTGGGCTTCTTTGGTCTTCCTCTGCTTCTTTTTGGGCTGTATGGTCCATATAACATGTTTGTAACATTGCCCCCTCCTAGGCAAGTGCCGGTCCCATGGCACTTACGGATTTGAGCTAATGAGGGTTCGATGATTTTGAAGGGTGGTCATGTGAGTCGAATGATGATGGGGCCTCATGGGGATTGGTCCTATGGGGAGAAGATGATAGCATGATTAAGGTGGTGGAGGCCGAGACTGAATTGAGATGATGAAGGGGCCTCCAAAGTTAATGGTTTACATTATTTGTATATTCACATATAAAGAAAAGAAAGGTGCACTACCTAGGGGGTATGTCTACCTTATCGTATAGTGCATTGTGCTCATGCTAGTGGAACTAGGAGTTGGGTCAAACCACAAGCAAGATTGGGTGTTGTCCCACACTTGAGGACCCAGTTATTGCCTAAGGGGGTGCGGTGAGTGTGGCTTAGGGAGACAGGTCTAACCATAGGCGAGGGTAACCTCCCTAGGTATGTCCTACCCTGCATGTGCCCTAAGCGTGATGTGGGGAATCAAAATGGGCTAGGGGATTAGGAATGGAGCTGGCCAACCGAAGCCACCAGACACACCTAACTTGAGAACCCCTAGGTGTAGTGATTGTGGCCTACATGTAGTGAGATGATTCGTTTGCTTTCTCCTATGATTTTCTTCTCATGATCTCTTATTCTTTTCTTTTCTTTTCTCTTTTTCCTCTTTTTTTGAAATAGATGAAAATCTAGTCTTCGTCATCATCAAATTCATGAGAGGGAGGAGTTGGGGGCTTAAGGGATTTGTTAAGGAATCTCCAACTTTGCATGTATTCTTTGAGGTTCATTCATGCCTAGAGAGGATTAGTGGAAAGAAATGGATGATTACAACAAGTGAAGTGGCTATTATTCATATCTTCTAAGAGAGCTAAGTAAAAAGAGGGAATGAGGGTAGCTCGCATCATTAACCTAGTCATAGGGCAATTGTCTATGCCATTTGGATAAAAAAAGAGTGGCGATAGGCAGTACTCTTGTGATATAGGCTCTTGCTTTAATAGTATCCTAAGTAATCTAATATAATTACACATAGTTAGGAAGTCTAGGTCTGGGCATGAAGTGAATTTGTTAAGGAAGTGGGCTATGGAGTCGTATAGATCTTGCAGTCTGAAAGTGAGGGCTTCCTTAGGCTTGGTGGCATTGACATTGTATATTTTGGGGAAGTCATATCGATCGTGGATGTCTAGATTGTAATCCACTCCTACCCTTCTTAGATATGGCATGAAAGTAGGGTTATTTCTTTCAAAGGGTAGGGTGTTACAAAACGACATCCAGGCATCTATGTTGCCTTCCCAGATGTGCCTCCTCTAGTTCAGCGACACTCATAGGCCTTCACTATTTTTGGCACTTCTTAGACTTTGTTCTCCCAGTAGTCTGGAGGCTCAATTCCCCATTGGGCAGGATTCTTCTCTCTCTCAGAGGTCCACCTATCTTCTAACCTCCTTTCAACATTGATCATCTCTTCCACCACCTTGGTTGATAATGCCTTGCTCAATGCAGTGGGGAATTGAAAATCAAAGTTGAACAGTTCACAGTTATTCTCTCTTTGCTCCTAGAATATGAGTTCAACATTGTAGTTTACTAGGAAGTAGTCTTCTCTCGGCGGGATGGGCACTGCTGGCATTACTGCCAGTTGAGCATTCAACCTTCTTCGTGCTTGCTCTAGCATTCAATTTCTCTTTTTTTTTAGCTTGAATTTCTTGGCAATAGGGGTGTCCACATGTAGTAACTCTTCAGGTCGTGGAGAAGTAGGTTGTGGGACTAGCTCCTCCTCTTGTTGTCCCATTTCAAAGTGTTCTGCCTCTTTCTCCCTGTGTTCCTGTGGTGCTCCTTCGGTGAATCCCAAGGCATCCAGTTCTTGCATCATCAAGCTTGCCCTCAGCAAATAGTTCCTCTAGTCTTGTAGGCTTAAGCTAACTCCTATTGCTTGTGATGGCATATGCAGCCCCTGTCTCAATGCCCTGTGAGCAATCCCCAGCTTGCTTTTCAATGAATCAACGGCCTCCCTGTCTCAATGCCCTGTGAGCAATCCCCAGCTTGCTTTTCAATGAATCAACGACCTCCCCTTCTTATGTTTGGGTGACATCCATGAAAGTGTTGAGGAAGGCATGTTGTTGGGTCTCTAAGCTCACTTGTGCGGCCTCTGCTCTGCTCTTTGTGAGCACCTTGTCCCCTTCTGCAGGAGCCAAATGGCGCGCTAAGTCTTTTACTCTCCTTTCACTTCTGGGTGTTTATTCTTCTGCCTTCTTTTTCATTTCTTCAAAGCTTTCTCCTTGCCTTTGAGCTAGGATCATCGGTCTCTACTCTTGTTCCTCAATTTCCATTTCTAATCTCTTTTACTCTTCTAGCTCTAAGGCAACCTTCTTCTTAAAATTTTCTATGTCATTTTGATACCTTCGTGCTTTCTCCTCTATCATTGCTTCCAACAACTCCATGGCATCCTCTTGGACATTTTTCATCTCCCCTTGCAGCTCTTCATACAACACTACTAGCTTCTTTAGCAAGCTTTTCTTGCCACCTTTCTTCTCCTCCTTCCTTGGCCTTGAGCTCCTCCTTTAGGTCATTTATTTCTCTTTGACACATGGCCACTTAGCGGGTTCTTTCTAGTTGAAAGGATACCATAGTTTCCTTTTTAGCCTCTAACTTAACAACATTTATTTTCTTTTCTTCTTTTGCTCTCTCAAGCTGTGACAAAAGTTCCTTAACATAGTTATCATAGTTCATGGATGACGGCAGTGTGGTGGGGGTAGTGGTTGTGGATGTTTAAATTTTCTGCCTTTTAGGATCATGCCTCGACTCAACATCTATTGTTGCTGCTGGTCTCTTCATCCCCATCACTAGAACTCCTTCAACTCCCTCATGGGCCATTTCTTTGTTGACCAAAAATTGCACCCATGCCATGATGTTACTGGCATTGACTTTAGGTGTAGAGCCCTGGTTGGTTGTGGTTGTTTGGGTGGTCGGCACTAGGCAGGCTAGAAGTGGGTGCAATAGGCCTTTACCCTTGCCCTTCGTAAATGGCGGTGCTACAACTCTTCTAGCACTTGGATGCTAGAATTTGGGCCTTCGTATCTAGGTGGGCTCATGGTAGCCAACTCTTCTTCCCATTAGGGTTGCTCCATTAATAAGCGAATGGCCAAGGCTATGTCATCTTCTTCTCTCCTCAACTTCTCGACTTCTTCCTCTACTTTCCTGCTCTCCTCTTCACCCCTCTTGGATTATTATTTTATCATTTTCGCCTCCTCCTTTTCTTTTCTCTTTCTTCTGTCTTTGGCATTTTTGGACTCTCTTTTCGGGCTCTCTGCAGGTCTGTTCTCTCTTTCTTCCTGCTCTCTTGTTCATCACTCTCCATCCTCTCAATGGATTGTTCCTGTTCTTGGTGGGGAGGGGATTTGTCTAGTGTCTCGCCAACTCCCTCCTCTTCTTGTGCTTCCCCCAAATCCTCTTTGACAATGGTCATCTCAATACCCCTCCAGACCCAATGGTTGAGGCCTTTGATGACGACTTCTTCCTTGCTTTTTGGAGGCCAAGTATTCTCCACCCGCGGGTCTTTCACCTGTGGTCAGTGCTTTTGCTAAAGTTTCTATTGTCTTTTGCATGAAGCCGTTTAGGTTTACTTTGTCTAGGGATTTGGCTGCAATGCTCTCCAACATAGGCATGTTGATCCGGATCATCAGTGCATTGTACCTATGACTGGAGAATGACACATGGACCATCTTTGCTTGCAGCTGGACTCCTAGATCCGGGATGTCGACAAGACTAATGTCGTCGTTGGTGTGGACTAGGATCTTGTCCATCCTCATCATATCATATATCTCTCTTTTGGGCCGTGTCTCGACCTTATTGGGTAGGCCCAATGCTCTCTACACCAACTCGGGGCTCAGCTCAATCTCCATCTAGAGCGGGTTTCATTTTCTTAATGCACCCTTACGATGTCGCAGTTCCTATTTGTTCGGAGGTACTTATGCAGATTGCACTGCTCCATAATCTGTTTTACGACCTGTTCTTCCATGGGCATATCCTCCAAGTTCAATACATGCCTAAACCTGAACTAGTTGAAGGCCATTGCCTCCACTGAGAGGCCATATTTAGCTTGTTCCTCTTCTGAGAAGGGAAGCTTGTTGCTCTTCTCTTGACCTGCCATTGTGATCCCTGTCATAACACCATGGCTCACCATTAGTTTTCTTAAGATAACGAGTAGAGAGTGATTTTGCACTTATATAAAAATGAAAAGCTTAAGTACATAAATAGATTTTTTCTTCATAATTTGCACAATCCTATAAACAATTCACACAATCCAATGAAGGTCCATGAGAATTTTCTTAAAGTATGTTTTTCCACCTTACCCCCTCCCCCTTTGGAAATGAGAAAATCCTTCCTAGGATTAGAGGTTGAAGGATTAAGACCATTCAATGCATGCTCATGGTGTTTCACTTTTGCAGATAGTCAATTCTATGCCAAACAATGTATCTATCTATGAGAGATTGTGAAAGAAAGCTATGAAAACTTTAAAGATGAATTATATGTGATATCTTTCCATTCAAAGTGGAGTATTCTTTTTTTTTTTAAATATCTATCAATGAATTCTATGAAGAATACGAAGAGAATGATGGATTTTTTATTTCTATGAAGCTGCATGAAGATTTTTTGTTCTTGGTGTTGTTTTCCTTGTTATGATCACATAAAAGATTAAAAAGATGATTTTTGATTATACAAGATATATTTTCTTGCAGTAAAAACCATGTTTCCTTGGTGTTCCTTTTGGGGTCCATGTTTTTTATGTGCAGTTGGGAAAAACTACCATCAACAAGCATAAGAAGAGGCTCAAAATGAAGGAAATTGCATTGTCAAGAAGAGAAGAATTCAATGGATGCTTACAAAGTTCCTTCTACCACTAAAAACTTAGAGATTCTTATTGCTGCCAAAGCCACTTTTCACAAGAAGTTCATCCCACAATGGCAAAAAAATATCACCATCTTGATGCATGCTCTATATGGTGGACTATTTCCCCTCTCTATTGACGTAACAAAGGTATGAATCTTGGTAGCAAACTGTTTGGGAACAAATTGAAGTGCAAAAATAGAGAGAATGATCATCCATAGGAGATTTGGAATTTATTAAGAAGTTTCTCGATATTATCAGGTGGGAGATTATGAAGAAGCTTTAGGAGTTGTGGTTAGTGGAAGTTCACGAAAACAAGAAAGAAAAGAGTTGGAATTTGTTCATGGATGCTCAATAGCAAGACATGTGGGACGCATAGTGTACTGAAAATCTCCTATTTGTCCAATTAGCAACCCACTGGAAGTTGGTAGATAGAGTGTTCTTCACAACATACACTGTTAAAACCATCAGAAGTCAGCATTACTATGATAATGGCACCATAATGATCCTCAGAAGAATGAGTTTTGATACCTTTAGAACGGAATATCTTCTCCTCTGTAGCGGTTTGAAAGCTAAATTTAGAGATGTAGAAAAGCAAGAAGTAGAAGAAATGTTGGCTAGAGAGTCCTCCAAAGACTGAAGTCCTCTCTGATTCTATTTTGATTGAGTACATACCAACTCGGTGGAGCCAACTCCCTGATGAATGATGCAATCAAGAGGCAAGCACTAGAAGGAGTCCAGAGGTACGTGAGAAGAGAGAAGGAAAAAACCAAGGTGGAGAACCAGCTTGCAGTAGAAGCCTCCTTTGATGCCCTAACAGTGCTCTTTATAGAAGCCCCATGGAAACTCAAGGTCCCCTTTCTAATCAGTAGATTCGTCCTAGAAATATTGATGGCAGGCCAACAAATGTAGTCCCATTTTCTATTTTTAAAGGAGAGTACAATGAATATCCTGATCTTCATGTAGTAGAGTTTATGGTAGCATCTGTGGCTAACAATGCCAGAATCCCCGAGCATTGGTTAGCAATATTCCTCACCACCTTCAAAGGTGGGGCGTTTCAATGGTATGAGAGACAAGTAGGAGCAACTTTTGGCACATGGGATGACTTGAAGTTGGCCTTCCTCACTAAATTCAGATGTGAAGGTTTTGAAGAGCGGATACGAGAGGAGTTTCTGAACCTAAGTCAGTCCTCTGGTGAATAAGTAGAAGCCTATGTCTTGTGAATGGAATCCATATTGAAGAGATGGACCAACCATCACTTGGATGAAGGCATCCAAAAGGGAGTTTTTCTTAGAGGCCTACAACTAGAAGTTCGTAAGTTTGTGGAATTGAGAAGACTAGTCAATCTGGAAGCTGGAGTGAAAGGTGCAAGACTGTAAGATAAAGTTTAAGCAAGGTTGTGAATGACCTCAGGAAGAGGAGTCTTACTTCCTCCATGCCAGGAATGGTATATCCACCAAATGCAGTCCCAAGGATAGTTCCCTACCCCTACCCCCAAATGCAAATAGTGCCGCATTATTGTGCATCTAATCCACAGTGGCCGCAGATGACAGTGCCTCAAATGATTGTTCAATTACAATAGCAGAGGCCTCAAACAGTTCCCCCAATGGCGACTCAACAACAGTGGAATCCTACCCACTGGAATCAACAACCCCAAGTCTCAACAGGAGATTTGAATCAGAACTAGAATAGATGACCCTTTAGGTCAA
The DNA here is from genome assembly GCF_053477565.2 of Lygodium microphyllum. Lineage (NCBI taxonomy): Eukaryota > Viridiplantae > Streptophyta > Polypodiopsida > Schizaeales > Lygodiaceae > Lygodium > Lygodium microphyllum. Next base: position 71,228,509 of record NC_141160.1, read on the forward strand.
CCCAACCAGTATATGCAGTGATTACAAAAGATTCTCAAAACCCTACTACAAGTACTCCATGCGGTGAAAATTTGAAGGACTACTTGTCAAATTCAATCGTGCAAGTATCAAGAAAGAGCTAATGGATGTGATTACAAAACATCTACATACGATGAAGGTGAATACCACCAATATATCCACTCCTCTAGGGGGTGGGAGAGATGTAATGCGGCCTAATACATGGTGTGGAAAGTGCCATCAAGGGGGACATTTAGCCACTGAATGTACCCAAAAAACAACCATTCCTGGGGCCTTCTACTCATACTATTTGAGGAAGAACCATACAGAGAATAACTGCTCTTTGAAAGAGATGCGTAAAAGAAGAAAGAAAGATGAAGAAGTAAGATTCAACTTGCTGGAATCCAAAATGACAACGAATGACATTGGACCAAAGCCTAGGGAGTTCGGTCCTAATTTTGGTCCAAGGAGGTTTCCCTCTTAGTGTTATAGAGGATGGCAGTCTGACAATAGCCAAAGATCAGAAGTAAAGTGTTAGAAATGTAGAGAAAAGGGTCATATCTCACCAAACTGTCCAAACCCTAGAAGGTCTATGGACTACAAGTCCTTATGCAATCAATGCAAAGAAGAAGGCCACACTGCAAAAGACTGTCCAAGTCCCCAGCTCTTGTGAAAGCTACCTCCGAGACCCAATAGAAGGCCTAAGAACCTACTTCCAAATTAGTGGAATTGGAAGTGATCGCAATAACATATGTAAAAAAAGGAGAATCCACATTTCCAAAAGTGAATGTTCCCTTTGCCAAGACAGTGAAGTTCAACATTTCTAGGGACAATCAGAATAGTGCAGCACAGAACAATATAGTACATAGGCATAGAGATAGTTACAAAGATAGGACCAGAGGTCCAGGAGATAGAGGATGTTGAAGTACCTCCTTAGGGAGAAGAAGCATAGATATTGCCACTCATAGAAGAAAAAGGGAAGATAAAAGTGGGCGTGGCCCCATTCCCTAGCTGATTGGAGAAGCCTGTGGACCTTATTAAAGAATATGACTTGGTCAAGGACCTTGACACTTTTAAACCAAACTTAATATACCGATAGTTGTTGATGTTGTCTCCTAGCTATCGAAAAAAATTCAAAAGCATACTGATAAGAAGAAGAGACCTAAGAATTGCTCTCTCCGTATCAACCAAGTCCAATAGAGCCCCAGGATCTATGAAGGAAGTGGATATGGCTAAGGCCTTCATGGATCTTGGAGCCCCAGAGATTGGCGTGTGGATTGAAGGATGCTTTATAGCAAACACATTGATTGATGAAGACTCATCAGTAAATATAATGACGGATGTAACAATGAAGGATCTAGGATTGCAAGGAATGCATCCTACACAGTGGCTTATCATATTGGCAAACCAAAGTAGAATCAAACTGTTAGTTCTTTCGTACGTGAGAACAACCCTTGCAAGATGAGATTATTGGTTGACATATCTGGTGGTGAAACCAAATTCCTACGGGACCTTATATCCTCTGCTGTTGGAAAGGCCTTGGCTTTTTGAAGTAAGAGCAAGGATGGATTGGTTCAAAGGAACCCTAACCCTAGGCAGAGTACCTAATAAGGTGGTGCTGAAGTTGTATGGATCGCAAAAAGGCAATGGATCCACATCCATTGAAGTTGTAACATACTCCTCCAATGAAGTAACAAATGATACATCAAGACACGAAGAGGCTGTCAAACATATCTTTCCCAAGAAAACAGAGACACAGTCCCTGACATTGGGCATTGTAAGCCAACTCTTGAAGGAAGCAAAGTCTTTGTCAATGGGTGAATATTTGCTGCCTAAATCCAAATTGACTTCTAAAATTACCTTTGATAGTGAGATAGAAGCGTGGATGTACTGTTCTCCTTGTTACATGGTAGTAGCAAAGACAGAGACAGCGACAGAAGCAAAAACAAAAGTAGAGAACATAATAAAGAGCTTGTTCTTCTCTTACAGAGCCCCCACAGAGGTAGAAACAAAATCTAAAGAGGACAAAGGTGATAATGCAGAAGAAGATTATGAAAGCAAGCTAGAAGAGTCTATCCTACTTGCAGATGGTAGAGATGAGGAAGAAGTTCGAGAAGTTCATAAAGCCTCAAAAGCAGAAGATCCCTTTCTATTTGAAAAAATGACTATGGTACGCTTTGGACTAATTAATGAGTCACGTCATAAGAAAAGCCTCTACAAGAAATGGATTAAGAAGAATAGGCCTTCCTTTAGTAGTGGCTCTTATCGCCCAAAGTTACCCTTCCTAAGAGAAGATAATAACGATGAGATAACCCTCTTGTTGATCTTGATGATGTGGCTTCGTTCTGTTAGCCCATCACAGCCACCTTCCCCTCCTCCTTGGCTTCCTTTCTATCTGATGCATCAGAGGTGGCGAGGATGGTTCTGATACATGGTGTTCCTGCCATTCTACTCTTTAAAAATATATATATATATATCGGTCATGGGAGAAAAGGACTTCAATCCCTATCATGTCGACCTATTCTTCGAGAAAATGTGAAAACACCCTCGGGATTAGGGCAAAAGAAAATAAATAATAATAATAATAATAATAAATAAAACTGTTATGGGAGTAAAGGAAAATTTTTCCTGTCATAATAGGCCTCGTTCCAAGAAAAGGTGACACACACCCTTGGATGGAAAGTTGGTTATGGAAAATGTGGTAACACCCCATAGTCCAGGGCATTCGAATCTCTAGCAAATCACTTGCAGAAGAAGTTTTTGAGTCGCCTCCCTTGGTGCGCTGGATCTTGTAACCTCATCACTTCTTCTAATTCCTACAATAGACTAAGTTTCCAACATGCAATTCAAGTACCAACCTTGTTGGCTACTTCCTTGGGTATACCTCTTCATCGATCGATCTAAGTGACATTAGCAACCTATTGACACCGATCTTCATCAACAAACCTTGAGTAATGTGAGATTGTATCCTAACCGGATGGGGATGGGAGTATGCGGTACCCTCTATATTCATCAATAGAGTGTGAGACACAGGGTGGGGTGAGTGACCCCAATCCTTACCCTTTATATCCAATAGAGAGGTAAGCTGTGTGAATGGAGAGTTGCATGTACAGGATGGACCTCTCAATGCACAAAGCACAATATTGTTCATGTTCTTGTGTATGGCACTATAAGGCTCCTTAGCCTTTCTTCTTGCACCATATGTCAACACATGGCAGGATGCACTGTTGCACCATCAACTATGCACAAGAAGGCAAATACTCTCTACACAAGTGACAGTGAGGATAACATCAATGGGTTTCAGGAATGGGCTGCCCTCCTATATCTATCAACAAAGTGTGAGACAGAGGGGGAGGTTGAGCATGGCTAATGTTTCCTCAAAGACTTATTGAAAAGCATGGATTGAGGGATGTTATGGTGTCAGGTACGTTCTCGTTTTCCTATGCACACATGGGATGGGTCTCTGCTATCACCACCTAACATGTCCCCTTGTTCTGTACAGTGCACTACGAGGCTTCCTGGCTTTCCTACTTGCACCTATGCCAAATGGGATTGGATGCACTAATGCACCATCAATTGTACACACTTGCATACTCCCTTTGAACCATCTCCCTTGTCGATTTCTAAGCCGGGTGTGGGTATCCATCATTATTCAATCAAGCGATGTCCGTTGTGGGGCGAGTGACTGTTCTTTCATTCCATTTGAGTGACTATCAGTCGAGAGAAATAGCCTTCGCCATCGACGATTTTCCACGATTCCCTCAGCAGAGTCGTCTTCTTGGGTGTTGTTGTGTAGTCCCTACCACGCTGGACATGTGCTGTGAAGACACTTTGGTACCTCTTGCAACTGACTGTGACACAACACGTGATATTGACAATCAACTTCAATTCTCGGCAACATGGACTAAGTTTTTCTAAGTTTTTCTAATCCTACATCTTTTGTTTCTTTTCAATGATAGTCATGTTTTAAGTGTGGGGGCATCAGCAGTTGGTTTGATGTGTGGCCTTAGTCCTTGTTGCTCGATTCACCCTTTCCGTTAAGGTCTTAAGTATGGGGATATGCTCCTCTATGTTTATGTTGCATACCCTTTCCGTTAAGGTCTTAAGTATGGGGATACGCTCTTCTGCGTTTATGTTGCTCGGTTCACCCTTTCCATTAAGGTCTTAAGTATGGGGATACGCTCCTCTACATTTATGTTGCATACCCTTATGCATCTACCATGATCTGATCATGCATATATGCCATACCCTTATTTTACTTTGATTGGGTTCTTTTCCCACCCACCCATCCGTTTTTTCCTTTTTGTTGCCCTTCGTTCCGATGCATTGATTTCTCTGTATTAATTTTCAACCCCGCTTTTATTTGTGTTTTTGTGATTTTTCCCATGTAAATACGCCTTACCATCCCCGACACCACGTTCGACCTTTCCCATCCTGTCCGCTCTGTTCTTGCAGATATTTTTCGTGTTTAGTTCATCGGGTTTTGACCATAGGATCTTTCCATATTAATTTTTCTTTCTCATTTCGGGTATGTTTTTCTAGTTTTTTCCACGTGAACAGGTCCTATCTCTATTGGAATGGCATTTTGATGTGATAGGCATGTTTGGCATCTTGTTCCGCATATTTTTCCTTCTTTCCACCCTTCATTCCAACTAACAAATTTTTCAAAATTAATTTTCGTCTAATTTTGCTTCCCGACGTCTGCAAGTTTGCGCACAAATGCCCTCTTTTCCATCTTTTGACATGCGTGTCACGTTCGTCATACTGTCCTCCATCCATGCACATTCCCGCATCCTCTCTCGTTCTCATCCATGTAAATTTTATGGGGGGACGTTTGTCTTTTATTTATTATTATTATAGTTTATTTTAAAAAACACACAACCCTTGTTAATTACATTTTTAAAACAAAAATCCCCCCCAACTATCCCTCCCACGTCCCCTCATCCTCCCCATTTCCCTCTTCTCTCTCCTTTCTCTCTTTCTTTCCCTCTCCCCCTTGTTCTTTCTCTCTCCTTGACCCCTCTCTCTCCCCTCCTCCTTCCCCACCCTCCTCCACTTGCTATTGCTTCCTCCCTCCTCCTCCTCCTCCTCTTCCTCGCTCCCCTTCTCCTTCCTTCTTTCCTCCTCCTCCTCCTCTTCCATCTCCTTCCCTGCCACCAATTGTGGCCACACCTCCCTATCGTCTAATGCCTTTGCACCCTCCACCATAGCCTGCGAGCCCTCCTCCACACTCCACTTCTGTCGCTTCCTCCCCACTCCACCTCCGTTGATGCATGCCCGCCTCGCCGCTGCTGTGAACTCGCCTCCACGTCCCTCGCCTCCATGCTCCTCTGCCTCCACCTCCTTCACCTCCACCTTCTTCCTCCTCCCTCCACCACCTCTTCACAACCCTCCATCACCCCCCACAGAAACCTACCCTGCCCCCTTTCCCACCAAAACCACAAAGCCAAAGACAAAAAAAGAATAACACAACGCCACACCCCTCTGCAGGCCCCCTTTCATACCGTGTATCCTCTTGACCCCGCATTTCACCTCCTGCTTCTATGTTGATCTTCCGTGGCGTCATTCTTGCGATCGTTTGCATGCAAGTGAGTGTTTTGGATTTTCTGCATCTGGAAGCACTTGTTCGCGCGCGAGGACACGGGTCTCGTTTTGCCGCTGCCGCGGAGCTGCCATTCATACGCAACTACTCTCAAGTACCTTGTTGTCCCAACTTTGATTATTTTAATCCCATAACACAAATTTATTCATGTTTTTTACCATTTCAAACATATAGAAAATTTCAAAAATAAAAAATAAATGAGAAAATTTCCATAGAAATAGCTAGAAAATCTTGAAAATGTTTTTGAAAATTCGTACAATTTCCAACAGCTTATAATGCCATTAAATAAATAGAAAAAATAAAAAAAATCTCATTGAACCATATAATTTCATAAAAATGGCATAAAATCCTTAAAAATGCTAAAATTTAGCAAAAAATCCCAAGAAATTTTCATAAATTTCATAAAATTCCCTCTTTCATTATGGTCAGTTGAGATGAACTGAAACCTTCAAAACACATTGAAAGCCTATTATTTCCATTAGAAATTAACTCCTAAATGAGTCTATTTTTCACAAAATTCTTTTAACAATCCAAAAAATAGTTGAAATTTTTTCAAAATTTATGAAAAATCAAGTGGATCTTTTTTTAAATTTTAACCATACTTTTGCTATTCAAACAAATGAAAAGCTTCCAACTTCCACACAAATATACCTACATCAACCACATTAGTTAATATTTATTAAAAAGTTAATTTAGAAATTTAAAAACCTTAAAAAATAAAAAACAAACAAACAAATAAGCAAACCAATAATTGTAACAACAACATCAAACCCAAATCTAAGTCTACACATTTTATACCACATCCATGGATCCGTCATTGAAAATCTAATTACCACATTAAACACATGTTGAATATTTTACATGGTGTTTCATTTTTTTAGCTTATGTCCTCAATTTTTCAGCCAATTGACCTGCTTGTTGGCTTTCATTATGGTTGCATTCAATCAGTGCTAGCATCACATCAGTGGACAAGTGTGCCAAGTTTTTAGTTGCATGCACACCCTTGCCAAGTTTTTTTTTTTACTTTTTCCAAAACCATGATTAATTATTAAAAGAAACTTTAATCCACACACATTTTTACACGCGTCCTCACTAAACACACATATTTTTAGATTAAAGTAAACCCATCGTTCACTTAAGCATGCACTTCGTACGCTACATATACATCTAAGTTTATTTAAAAATGAACCTGACGTCACAAGTGCACGCACTAAATAAAAAGTACTAAACACATAATTTTTAATAAATGAATTTGCATTTAAAGACCTCCACTCAAGGTTTGAAGTTCGAGGTATGTTAAAAAGCATCGTTTCACACTTAATAATTTTTAACTAAAGGATAACAAGTCACAAGTGCACGCACTAAATAAAAAGTACTAAACACATAATTTTTAATAAATGAATTTGCATTTAAAGACCTCCACTCAAGGTTTGAAGTTCGAGGTATGTTAAAAAGCATCGTTTCACACTTAATAATTTTTAACTAAAGGATAACAAGGAACTATTGTTTTCTTTTAAATGTTTATAACCTAATAAAATTTCACCCATTATTAATAACTTTATTAAAATGAATACTTCATTATATTTAATTTCACTACATTACGCATTTCCTTTTTAATAAACGTGATTCATGGGGATGGAAATGGAGGAGTCTTGTCTAGTCCCTTTTGTCGATGGTGGTAAATAGTTTGAGTGGCATGTCGATATGACCAGTCCTTATGAGATTCTCTCTTTTTTTTGCTCGTGTTGACGAGTTAGGGTACGGTATGTATTTTTCTTTTTCTTTTCTTCCTGATATGGGGATTCAAGGTGTCTGTTTATCTACATCACATGAAGCTTTCAGTCGCATGTGTGTAGAGGTCATGCCGGATTTTTCTTAGGATGTGGACTACTTGGGGTGGTTAGTTAGTTGATCAAGTTCATGTGAGTTATTCTAATTGATATCTTATTCCTATCCTATTGTTTTGAAAGCATTTGTTGTGATTGTCTGTGTGTGTGGTGCATGTGTAAACCATCTGAATGGCACCTCATACTCCTCCCCCAATTCAGTATGTTTCGTTGGTATCTCATGACTACTCTTTATTACTGGATTCGGATCTTATCAGCAAAGCCGACTTAGCCAAGTTCGTAGCACTTTCATTGCCGCTTATCTCGAAGGATACTGATATATGTGATTAGTTTCTAGCCTCTTATAGTAAGAGGTCTGGTCTTGTAAGAGGAACAATTATCCAACTGATACCTAAAAGCTTGGTCAAGGCTCTATCTTTACCTTATTGAGGAGACTCTTTCCCTACTACTCAATAATTGTTCTCGAACCAAGGATACATTTAAGTTGTTGCAGAAACAACCACAAGATGTGTTGGACCCTAAGAGGGTTATTACTACCTCAGGCATCATTGTCTCTACGATCTCTAATCTTGTGTAGAAGCAGGTATGCCAATTTCTTCAGGACATGTTTATGCCTACCGAGACACCCTCTAACTACCTTTCAGAGTTGTTCACAGCTTCCAAAATGGTGTTGAAAGGCATAACTATTGATTAGAATTCCTATATTTTGTCAAAGATGGATCAACACTTTGCCAGAGCTACAAGGGGTAAGGTAACTAATGTTACATTTGGTTCCTACCTTTCTATCTTCTTGGCATATGCTGCCCCTCCAAAGGAAGTTCCTACCTTGCGTTGATCCACCAGAAGTTCTTCCTCCTACTAAAAGCATTGATGTTCTCATTGAGGATTTTGATCCCATCCCTCATGTGGTAATTTAGATGAAATGCCTTAAACAAGTGGCTAAAGCAGTCCCAGTTCCTCCTCTAGTCTCCAATCCTGTTCAATCTAGTAGTCAACCACCAGCTTTCCTCACAACACTGAATCTTTTTTGAGCGCATCATTATGGTACTCTGGAGATATCCATTCCTTTTGTACAACACTTGGTAGCAGAAGATGCAATTCCCTTCTTATGCAAAGATATCCAGAGTTCTATTGAGCTCTCAGTGGCTACCTGTATCCAGCAAAGCTATTCTTCTTGCTATGACAAAGTTCAACAGACCAAAGAAGAGCTAAATAAAGCAAATGATGAGCTAGCATCTTCTCAAGAAAGATTTTATGATCTTTGTACCCATATGGAGCAACTGACTAAGATCATTGATGCTTAGAAAATGGAAATTTCTAGTTTGCAATCTCAATTGGCTGACACTAAATCCCAAGTGGTTAATGTGATTGATGAGAGGGATAGATTGTTGAAGAAATCTCAAGAGCTTCAAGCTTTGATAGCTGTCCAAACAGAGGAGCTTAAATTAGCTAACACTACCCTAGAACAAAGCAACATTCAAATTCAGTAACTTAATTATCACTTGGTTCAGTCACGTTCTTCTTAACAGAGTCCTACTATGCAGTCAATTCTTTCTTTTTCCCCTGCAGACTTGTATTTGAGAGGTGATTTGCTGATTCCAGATGATGAATATTTAGCTTGGTATGTTGGGTATGTGGCATTACAAGCTACTTTGTATGTCCAAAATTTGGAGTTGTGGATAGATGAGATGTTTCAGTGTTATTTCTCCAAAGTGGCTAAGTGCCCTGAAACTTCATGGCATACAATGATTGACTTTGTGATCCTGAATCAAAGAAAAAACAAAGCCTCTATTCATGTGAAGAACATTAACCAATTGAGGGTGGATCGTTTAGCCTATCTTTCCAACAACATCCATTTGATTCATCTTTCTTTGATGCTTACCATAGATGATCCGCTTTAGGTCCATCAATTCCTAGCTTATCTTATTATCAACAAATGGCCCATATATATTATGCTTATTTTTTCCTTTATAAATCCAACTCAAAAGTTATTTTACCTCTCCTTTTTCAACCTCAGGGTGCCTCTCAAATTCGGATCTTTAATTATTGTTCTTTCATTGAAGATCGTGTCTTTTCCCTTTCTCCCTCTTGTCCTTCCCTGTCTATATATATTCATTCCACTTTTCCTACCTATCAATTAACATTTTTTTAAAAAAATTCTCCTAAATTTTCAGCTAATCCCTCTTTAGCTCATTACTCATTTTATGATTTTTCCTACCCATCTCTTCATCCTCTTTTGCCAGTTCCTCTTCCATCTCCTACCACTTCTATTCCTCATCCCCCTCAGTTGGTTAGTGGATATGCAATGTTTGATCAAAAGATTCCTAGAAGACAAGGATGGAGCTAAGATAATTCTCTTATTGGACCTTAGATTAATTGGCCATTAATTCCAGGGGAGTGAATGACTGCCAGTCAAGTGTATCAAAATTATCTCCATTTTGCTCAATAACATTCTAAGTCTACATATCCTTCAATGAGATTGACGGCTCACTTTGCTTGGTACCTAGTTTATATGCATAGGCATTCACATAATGATCCAAAGGCTTGAACTTATACTCATCTCTTTCCAAGATTGGAAAACTTTCCCAAACTACACATTCATCCATCATCACCCTTACAGAATAGAACAGAACAGAAACAGAAGCTCTACAGACACTCAACAGAGGGTTTACAGAACCATACAAAAGGTCATCAAAAAGCCTTGAGCTCACTTAAATCACTCAAAACCATCAAGAATCAATCAATAAGCTTCAAAACACTCTCAAATTTCATCAATCATTATTCTAACCCCTCATACATAAGGAAAACAGAGCAAAATATAAGCTCAATAGACTTAAATAGAACTAATCAGACATTAACAAGACATCAACAGAACATATCAAAACATCATATCTCTACTATAAAACATCATAGTCTTCTCAAACCTAATCAACCTCATCCAAAACACTCTCAAACACTTCTAAAACAACTAAAAATCATTCAAAATCCATCAAAATTAGCTATTTAGTCCACAAAAACAACAAAAATCAACCAAGAAATCGTCATTTTAACCCTCAACAAGGGATCTTGAGAAGAAGCTCTCCATCATCTCCTCTCTTCTTTGTCTCTTCTCTTCTCTTGTCTCATGCATGGCTATGGAGGATGGAGTTTGGAGGTGGAGGCTTGAGGTTGCTTGAGCTTGCATCTCGAATTGTGAGCTACCGGTTTGCTTGAGGGAGGAGGCTACTCATTCGAGTATCAAGGTAAGCTCACTACACCCCGTAGGATTAAAGGAATGTCGCCTAGGTGAGAGATAGCCATTTGTGCTTGCTTGAAATGCTCAGTCCGTGGGTCTTGGTGGATGAGCGTGAGCTCCCACTACACCCTAGTTGTATTATTCATGATAGAATCCATTTATGACTACATAGTTAGCTCCCACTTAAGCTTTCATCATGAGTCATGGCAAGATTGCTCCCCACAATTTGTTAGCATCACATAGTCAACCCTAGGCTCAAATCTCTCAAGGAGACAAGAGACACAAGTAGATCTCCGTAACACAATGGATTGACTTTGAGTGGGAGTTTTAGCCTCCACTCTTTCCTCATCATGAGACACCATAGGGCTCTAAATCTATTGCTCACCAAATCTACATGCTTCTTGCTCACTAGCAAAAGCACAACTTAAGCCCTCTCTCCACACACTTGGTATACTAGCATTTGCTCTTTTTGGCAATACAACAAATAGCAATGCATCATGAAAAGTAACCCTTATTTTTTTTTCACTTCCTTGAGGAGCTATTTATGCATCCGTTTCTCATTGAAGGTCACATCATTACTACATATGATCTTCCTATCTTTTGGATCCCAAAGGTAAGAACCCATTTTTCTACTATGTGCACAGCCTATAAAGATGCATTTTCTTGACTTAGGCTCCAACTTATTGTGCTTATCTTTTGGCACATGCACATAAGCTTAATAATTAAATTGTCCTAAATGATCATATGAAGATTTCTTTCTTGTCCAAGCCTCCTTAAGAGTACCACTATCTAGTGTAGTATTTGGTGACCTATTTACCAAATATACAATGATCACCATAACTTCAGCTCAAAGACCTTGAGTAAGACTAGCATTTGAAAGCACACTTAATACCCTTTCATTAATCGCCCTATTCATGTGTTTTGCCACATGATTTTTTTGCTAGACTACTAGGTATAGTGAGCTCCCTCTCGATGCCACATGCTTGACAAAAGTTTCTATATTTTACACTCAATCATCATTAGTCCGAAATTTAGTCTCTTTCCAAACTAGTTTTTTGAAGTGTCAAAAATGTATGGAAACAAGACAATGCATCATCTTTCCTATTGTAAGTCAAGTGACTCACTCTTTTTCTTGTTTAAGTGCTTTTTATGAGTTGAATGAGCATGCTTACCATGTATGCAATGCTCACATATAGAAAAATCAAAAAAATGAAAAATTGACAAGAAACCCAAACGAAATATCATTTCTATTTCTTTCTTAGACATATGACATAATTGGCAATGCCACAAGTATACACTTGGCTAATCAATCACTACGATTACATGATCTTTTACAGTGGATACATGAAGCAGATATAAGGTTTCACATTTGGCTCCTCTAGCTACAACAAATGAGCCCTTGTAGACTTCTCCATGAATGATTGCCAAAGGTAGTGGAATACCCCAAGTCATCAAGCATACTAGTAAAAATCAAGCTCTCTCGTATATAAAGAAAGATTTTGTTTTTGTTCTCAATGATGAAGTATAGCAATAAAGGGTAGGCAAGTAAATCTTGCATGATCTTCGGTACATATCGTGCATTCTTAAGAGTGAAGTTAGAGCCATTATGAAATGAAAACTACACATCTCCTGCACCAACTATGTCACACACAATTACTTTCAAGGTGGGAATCTTGGCTCAAGTGTTGTGATTTGGTGTAATTAACACATTTGTAGGAATACTAGAAGTAAATATCACTTCACCATCATCTTCATGCATAGTTACTATATTCAATTCCTCAATCTTCACTGCATTCACTTCCTTGATCTTTACTTTGCATTTACTCTCTTTCTTGTTAGTATATTTTCCATCCTTCTTCGTGTCCTTTTGCTCTCACTTCCATTTATAGTAGTCGTTCTTAATATATAACCTATTTCACCACAATGAAAGCATTTAATATATTTCTTAGACCCAAATTTACTGGGTAACCACCCCCAGTCTAGCTCTTGCCTTTATAGTGTTTTTGCCTCTTTCTTCCTAAATTGCCAATACATTACCATTTTTGCCTTGGTCCATGGATATCCTATGTATTTCTTCAGTCAATAAACTACCCTCAATATCATTAAACTTCAACTCACCATTTGGAGCTAAATTACTAATGGTTGTCCTAAAGGCATGCCATGATGTAGGTAAGAAACATAACAAAAAGATCACCTTAGCCTCATCTTCAAAATTAAATTATTAGAATTGCATTTGTCCGAATATTATGTTGAATTCATTGAGATGGGAGGCAATACTGGCACCCTCCATTTGTAACTCAAACAGTCGCTTCATTAGGTACACTTTGTTTAAGATTGTGATATCCTGACTTTAATTTAAAATTTTTTTGACTTCTTGCAAGAATGCACTTAAAGAACTCTAAAACATTAAATAGAAAAGATCTCGAGAAAAATGACCCGAGGATCGTAACCTGACATTTTCTCGGATTAACAAAGACTATAGTCATATATCGCAGAAGTTACCGCGTGAACAAGAGTTGTGAGCAATAAGTGGAAGATTGACCAAACACTTTTAAAACTTGGCAAGTAAGGTAAGTTACAAAATCTTTAAGCTTTAAAGATTAATGCTTTAAATAATAATAATAATAACATTGAGAGGGAGATGACGACGAACATGGCCTCACCCCTCCCTTTTTTAATGGAAAAAATGGCGCATTATTTTTGCCAAACATGGCATCTTTGATTCTGAACCAAAAAGCCAGAATTCAATTCCAGTAATTCAACAATGAATTCTAGGAATCTCCCCGTCTTTTCAGTTCAATGAGAGGCTTGGATCGAAGCAAGATCATCTGAGAGCAGGGTGAATCAGTCATGGCATCTCTGGCAACCTCTCTAGACCTCAAAGATCAAATCACCAACATCAAATTGCATCTTGAAAGCTTCAGATTGTTGATTTTGCCAAGATCCCTTTCATAAAGAGATCTTCTTCTTGGCCACAACCCCTCTTCTATTTAGTTATAAATACGAGGCATGGGGAGCCATTGGGGGCAATCCAAGCAAGAGGGGAGAGGCCCTTCTCAAGAATATAGAGCAAGAGGGAATGGGGCAAGAGAAGCATGAGCATGGGAATTTCTCGTTGAAGATAAGGAGGATATTCTGCGAGCTCTTGAATTCGAATCCTCCATCCCTTCTATTCTATTTCTCTTTATGGAATCAAGGCTCTTCTCGATTTTTCTAAATTATTGGTGATCGCCTTTCCCCCTGTCAATCAAAATTCCGTCAATCTAATTACCCCCAAGATCCTCCACCAAAATTCCCTTTTGCAATCTCACTATTAAAGACCATGGCCCCAAAGAAGAAAGTTATGAAGGTCACAAAAGCAGGAGCTACCAATAATGCTATGGACACAATCACTACAAACGGAATGATGAGTACGAGGATTACAAACGAAGCTCCGAATACCATCAACCAAGCACCCATCATGGATCCTCATGTACTATTTCTTTAAATAAAAATAGCTGGCATGCCTTCATTCCATGAACAAGCAACAAAAGTTCCATCCGTAAAATAAGATTTTATTTGATTCCTTCGTATAATCTTTTTAAAAGAATTCTTAACCACAAATTTCAAGGGGTAAGTTGGATTTGTACAAGATGAACCTAAGTGAGTACAAGGAAGGTACTGTGTCCCTAAAAGATTTAATATTTTTAATTTGTATTGATCGAAAAAAATCTCTAATAGGTAATCACGGATGCTAATCCTCAACCTTGAGATGAAATTGCCAAAGGATGTTGTTCGTAATTAAACTAACCAATATTTTCTTTTATCACAGGCAAGGACCCACGAAACTCCAAGGGAGTTATTCTCAAGTATGAAATTCTTGTTTAGATTCAGTCCAAACTAATTTTGAGAGAAGGGGGAATCCAGGAAGACTATTGAAAGGTATTACCACTTACGCTAATTTTTGCCACTTATGCTAAATTATATTGATGTTATTAATTTTTGAAAAGAAAATATTTGTCTTGGAAATAAACTTATTAAAATTTTATGTATAATGCATTCGAAATAATATGTTTGTGATTGCAAGCTAGGTTCATCATTTCCAAAATCATCAAGCTAAAAAGATGGATGACTAAGTACAGATCACCGACTGAGGTAATATTCCAATGACCACAGAACGCCGACTAAGGTAGTGTTCTTAATGGCGCTAGACCTCCCCAAGACTAGCGTGAATAAACTTACTCCAAGAGGTTTTTATATTTTGTTTCACGTTAGTGAGAATAGACTAATCATGATGCGAAAGGTCTTGTCATAGGGAACTCTAGTTGGCAGGAGGAGGTGAGGATACCATAGAGCACTCGTCATAAACTCCTTAGGCTCTTACGAACTCCCAACTATCCCTTCTTTTTCTAGACTATGTCTTGGAAGTTCCAATACTAGTTGGAGAGAATAATACTTCAAATAGAAAACATTGTAAAAGTCATTTTTCTGAAAGGAACTATTAAGAAGAAATTGCTTTACTCTATTTTTGTGTCGTGAATTAAAAGCGTGTAACGAATTTGTATCAAGAGATAATTCAAAGAAGCTATTTTTATATGTTGAACCTAAAGTGGTAGGTAATTAGGTAACTAAAACTACTCTCTCAAAAAAACCGAGAGGATGGACCGGATCCAGACCTATGGCTAGGTGATCTCAGTAAGCGGAGAGGAGAAAGAAGGAATAAAAATCGCACTTGATGGACTATTAGAAACCAGAAAGCCCCCGACTCACATCACTTTAGAACCTTGGGCAGAAGGGATTAAAGATTCGTGCTTCACCCATTCACTTGAACCCAGCACAACATAAGCCCATTTCAGTCAGCAAATTCCTATAGGGAGTGGAATCTCAAATCGCTAATACTAATCAGCCTTAGTAATAGGTTTGACCAGAAAGACTCAGGTTGATCCTTGTGGGAACAATCAAAACTTCCACTACATGGTAAACTCAAGTGAGCCTAGTTAGCAAACTTCGAGGGTTTTTATCAAAATTTCGGACAGCACTCCCTAGGAGATCTCTTGATGAGCTACTAAGAATGTATATGCCAAGGAAAGTTCAGGGGGTGGGTACGTTACAGCTGGTACAAAAGCACACATTGATGTAGGATATGACACAAGTAAATAAATGTAGTTATATTTACAGCATAAAATATCTTTCCCTTAAATAGTGAAATCTTCTCTTGTTGATATATGTTCTTGATTCATGGGAGAAATATGAGCCTTGGAAAAGATTCTTGATTTTCCAAGTTATGTTTTTGTCAGCAATGCACTCCTTTAGCTTCAACTGGAGAAATTAGATGATGTGGATATTAGATTAGATATACAATCCTTCACCCCTGTATTAGGAAAGGTGATGGATGTTTAGTGGAGGGTATTGTTACATTGATGCAAACCATCTTGCTTACCTCCATAATAATTTAAAGAGGTTAAGGTGGATGGAATCCCTTAAGGTTGCCAAGATTTATCTCTTCTATGAGGCCAGAGTAAACTCAAACATGTTTACTAGAGGGTGACATGTCAAACTAAACCGGTACATCTATGAGGAGGTTACAAGGGTTATACCGACTGATCGAGTCATGGTTGTAGGATGCTCCAGTTGCCGCAACTACAAGAAAGACGAATTACCTAATCTTCCTCTAAAATATAGTTTTCTGGATATATATTCTCAGAATCCTAATTACTATGCAATGGATGTATCGCAATGCCATGCCTAGATTGTGGTATAAAAATCTTTTCTAGGAATAATATGAGCTCCCGAACTACTCGAATAATGTATACCCTTCCTATTGACATAAAGGATTATTTTTGCCCATCCGTTTGTCTTCTTGATAATAAAAAATAGCGAAAAGATATTATCTATTTGATTAGATTTTTATGATTTAAAAAAAACTCTCTTTTGAAGTATAAACCCTGATCATTATTGGAAGGACAAGTAGTATATAATTTCCTTTCTAAATTAATGAGATAGAGTAAGCAAGTAAACTTTTTTTTTCGAATATGGTTGGAGAGAAAATTGATCATAAAACTACATAATTCCTTAGAATGCCACCTCGAATCTCAATACTACGGCAAGAGAAGAAGTTTCTTCTCAAGCAGTATAAGCCACCGGATTTTGATGGTAAAGGGAGGGACATTCCATTTGAAGTAGAAACATGGATAGAATCTATGGAAGACTATTTCACTGTTGCATGGACTGCACCATCAAATCAAGCCATGATCACCAAACTAAAACTCACAAGAGATGCACGTCTTTGGTGAAAACAATGGTGGAAGGACCAAAGAACATCTGAAAGCGCTATCACTTGGGACAAGATTAAGGACACGGTACGTGGGAGATATCTTTCGCCCACATATCAAGCCTAGAAGATGAACGATTTCTTCAATCTAAAGCAGTTAAGCCTAACCCTAGAAGCCTACTACTCTAAATTCATAACACTTCTAAAATATGCACCCACGATGGATGTTTCATAGCAAGTATCCAAATTTTACAATGGTCTAAATCTGCCCATGAATACACGTCTTGAATTAATGAGACCATTGAATTTACAAGATGCATTAATTCGAGCATCTCCTATAGTTTAGGAGATCAAACAAAGGCCAAGGAATGCAAAAATTTGCAACATAAACAATCAGAATAAGAGCAACTTCCAAGGTTATGTAAAAAGAGCCCAAGGACAGTACCAACCAAACATGACAAAGAAGGCCAAATCAAATGCAGTGGGAAGCTTTATATCCACCAGAAGGGGCAATGAGACTCCAAGATGCTTCTATTGCAAGGAACCATGACATTTCAAGAGGCAGTGCCCCAGGTCAATTTCGAGGGCAAAGCCAAGATGCCGGGGGAAAGGTCACTAGAATAAACCTAAAGGAAATCAATAAGGATAAATATCCCACAATGGAATCGGATATGGAAAGAGCTACAGTACATGCCACTCGCAATAAGAAGGGTCCAAATCGCCAATTCTTAGTAATTCAAACACCAACAGATTATCAAGGTAAACTCTTTCGAATTTTAGTCGACTGTGGAAGTACACACTCTTTCGTATCACCAAAATGTGCAAAAAGGCTAGGCATAAACACTATTCTTGCACCTAGATTGCTTGTGGGATTAACAAATGGCAAAGAAGTTCTATCAACACAACAAACTAGCAAGGTAGAATTTAGCTTGGGTGGCAATTCTTCTAAAATAGACCTCCAAATTATGAACCTTGGGACTTATAAATGCGTGCTAGGAATGGATTTTTTAATAGAAAGGGTCAAATCACATTCCAAAACTCAAAGGGAGAACAAGTAACCACTCAGGGAGAAGCAGGAAACCCTAAGGTTCAAGCTAGCTAAAGCCTCCCGAATAGTAAAGGGATTGAAGAAAGGATTACCTGTCTATCTAATTAAACTCAACAAGGCCAAGCACAATAGTAAGCCAAGGATCAACCATCTTGGCTAAAAGAATATGTGGATGTTTTTTCAGAAGACTTGACAGAGCTTCCACTCGCAAGGAAAGTAGATCACGAAATTCAACTCATTCCAAGCACTACCCCTGTCGCCAAACGGCCCTACTGAATGTCAATTCCTAAATCCATTAAGGTAAAAGAACAACTCAAGCAGCTATTAGACCAGGGATACATCTGACCAAGTAATTCACCGTGGGGAGCCCATGTTCTATTTTAGAAAAAGAAAGACGGAACACTACGTGTTTGTATCGATTACCGTGGATTAAACCAGGTGATAGTGAAAAACAAATATCAAATTCCCAAGATAGATAACTTACTTGACCGACTCCAAGGAGCAAAGTTTTTTTCAAAGATCGATCTTAGATCAGGATATTATTAAATAAGAATTAGGGAGGATGATATCCCTAAAACTACTTTTAACACAAGGTATGGTCATTATGAGTTTATTGTGATGTCATTTGGGTTAACAAATGCTCCTGCCACCTTCAACAGATTGATGCAAGACATTTTCCAACCCTACCTTGACGACTTCGTTCTCGTCTTCTTTGATGATATCTTAACATATTCCAAGAATGAAGAAGACCATTGACCATAGCTGCGAATAGTTCTTGAAACAATGAGGGCCCACAAACTGTATGCTAAAAAAAGGAAATGTGCCTTCTTCAAGAAGTAGATTGAATATCTAGGATTCATAGTATCGATAGATGGCATTTCAGTGGATCCTATCAAGGTCCAAGATGTACAAGACTGACCATCCCCAACAACGGTCAAGAAAGTGTATAGATTTCTAGAACTAACGGGCTGGTATAGAGTCTTTATTAAAGACTATGCCTCAATCGTTGCACCTCTCAAAACCAACCTTCTCAAAAAGTAGGTTTCCATTACATGGACATCCAACGAACAATCTAGCTTTGAGAAGCTTAAGTAGAGTTTGGTAACCGCCCCGATCTTAAGGCTACCCAACCTAAGCAAAGAATTCGAAGTCATATAACTGATGCAATCTCTCTTTCTTTGGATTTTGTGCTTATGCAAGAAGGATATCCATTCCCCAATGCTTCAAGAAAATTAAAGATCCACGAAAGAAACTATGCTACACATGATCTAGAATTACTTCATGTGATTCATGCCTTTAGACTATGGAGACCTTACCTGCTTTGTAATAGGTTTTCTCTAGTCATTGATCATAAAAGCCTAAAGTGGATTTTTACTCAGTCGGATCTCAATATGAGACAATGCCAATGGATTGAGACCTTGCAAGAATTTGACTTTGAAATCAAGTATAGACCAGGGAAGGAGAATGTGATTGCAGATGCCCTAAGCCGTAAATCATTCCTTAATACTCTAATCCTAGAAGAACCCTCTAGGGCTGGAACTCTTGTCATGATGATTTCAATGCCCACTAACCCTCTCATAGAAATGGCTAAAGAAGAGGCAGTGAAGGATCCAATCTATCAGAACTTGTTAAGAGAAATTTTTGTTAAGGATTCAAATCCAAAACTCAAGACTAAGTATCAGGATTTTTCCATAAACGAGAAACTTGCATATCACAGGACAAGACATCTAAAACTCAAGATTAAGTATCAAGATTTTTCTACAAACAAGAAATTTGCCTATTACAGGACAAGACATCCAAAACTCAAGACTAAGTATTAGGATTTTTCCATAAATGAGAAACTTTCCTATTACAGGATAAGACTATGTATTCCTGCAAGTCATGAACTCAAAAGGAAAATACTCTTGGAAGCTCACGATTCTCCATTTTTGGGTCATCCTGGTTATGCTAAGACTCTTAATACATTTAGAAGAAGCTTCTACTGGGAAAGACTCAAGGGTGATGTACTCAAGTATGTCACGGGGCCTAAACTGCTAACAACGGATTAAGACCGAGCATGTCAAGCTGCCAAGAAAACTCTAGCCACTTGACATCTCTCAAATAAAATGGGAGAATATCAACATGGACTTCATAGTTGGATTACCCCCCCGACACAAGGATATAACTCTATAATTGTAGTCATTGATATGCTAACAAAAGTTACCCACCTTATTCCTATAAAAACCACAGGCTTTTGATATCGCTAGGCTTTTCATCAAGGAAATTTTCAAGTGTATGGACTACCCCAAAGAATCATCAGCAACCACGATTCTCTTTTCACCTCAAACTTTTGGGAGAGTTTGTTTGAAGCTCTAGGAACCCAGCTTTGCTTCAGTACTCCTTACCATCCCCAAACCAATGGTCAAACAGAGGGGATCAACCAACTAATTGAAAATATACTGAGAGCTTATTGTAATAGGGAACCCAAAGGGTGGATCCAATACCTACCCTTAGTTGAATTCACCTACAATGCATCATACCATCAAAGTATTCAAATGACTCCTTTTCAGGCACTATATGGGCAAGATTGTCTTACATCATTAAATTTTTCCGATCCTACTCTACAAGTAGAAGCATCTAGGCAAATGATGGAAGAAATGGATCAGCAACGTGAAAGCTATAAGGTAAGATATTCAAGCCACCAAGGATCGACAAAAGGCATATGCCGATCAACGAAGGCAAGAACGCATCTTCAAAGAAGGTAACATGGTTTTCCTACAAGTTCGCCCAAAAAAAAGTTCCTTATCTTTAGGGGAATTCAAGAAGCTAAGTCCTAGGTATTGTGGGCCATATAAGGTGCTAAAGTGTCTAGGACCAAATGCCTACAAGCTGCAACTCCCTAGTAACTTGAAAATACATAATGTATTTCATGTCAGTCTATTGATGAAAGCTTATGTTCCTAACCCAGACCATGTACTTAACAACCAACAAATTATAATGCCCAGTTAAGGAGTCCTCGAAATCCAACTAGAAAAGATACTCGACATGCGGGAGAAGACTCTAAGAAGCAAAACACTTAGAGAATAGCTCGTCTAGTAGAAAGACTACCTTGAAGAGGATGCCACTTGGATTGACCATGAATCACTATGTGATGAATATCCCGATTTCATTCGAGATGAGGATATCTTGATTCCTCTAAGGGGGAGAGGATGTGATATCCTAACTTTAATTTAAAATCTTCCCAACTTCTTGCAAAAATGGACTTGAAGAACTCTAAAACATTAAATAGAGAAGATCTCGAGCAAAATGACCCGAGAATCATAACCCGACATTTTTTTGGATTAACAAGGACTGTAGCCATCTGTCACAAAAGTTGCCTCATGAACGAGAGTTGTGAGCCATAAGTCAAAGATTGACCAAACACGTTTAAAATTATTGAGAGGGAGATGACAATGAACAACAAACCGCCACCCCCTCCCCTGCCTTTTTTCATGGAAAAAATAGTATACTATTTTTTCCAAATATGGCATCTCCGATTCTAAAACAAAAAGCCTGAATGTAGTTCCAGTATTTTAGCAATCAACTCCAGCAATCTCCCCCTCTTCTTAGTTCAATGAGAGGCTTGGATCGAAGCAAGATCATCCAAGAGCCACGCGAATCAATCATGGCATCTCTAACAGCCTCTTTGGACCTCAAAGATCAAATCGCCAACATCATATTGCATCTTGAAAGTTTCAGATTGCTGATTTTGCCAAGATCCCTTCCATAAAGATCTCTTCTTCTTGGCCACAACCCTTATTCTTCAATTTAGCTATAGATACGAGGCATGGGGAGCTATTGAGGGTAGTCTAAGCAAGAGGGGAGAGGCCCTTCTCAAGAATATAGAGCAAGAGGGGATGGGGTAAGAGAAGCGCGAGCATGGGAATTTCTCGTCGAAGACAAGGAGGATATTCCGTGAGCTCTTGAATTCGAATCCTCCATCCCTTCTATTCTATTTCTCTTTGTGGAATCGAGGCTCTTCTAGTTTTTTCTAAATTATTGGTGATCGCCTTTCTGCTAGTCAATCAAAATTCCGTCAATCTAATTACCCCCAAGCTTCTCCGCTAAAATCCCCTTTTGTGATCTCGCTATTAAAGACCATGGCCCAAAGAAGAAAGTTACAAAGGTTGCAGAAACAGGAGCTGCTAATAGCGCTACGAACACAATTACTACAAACGAAATGATGAGTACAAGGATTACAAACGAAGCCGCGAATACCATCAACCAAGCACCCGTCATGGATCCTCATGTACTATTTTTTGAAATAAAAACAGCTAGCATGCCTTCATCCCATGAACAGGCAACAAAAGCTAAATCTGTAAAATAAAATTTTATTTGATTCCTTCACATAATCTTTTTAAAAGAATTCTAAACCACAAATTCCAAGGGGTAACTTGGGTATGTAGTACAAGATGAACCTAAGTGAGTACAAGAAAGGTAATGTGTCCCTAAAAGATTTAATATTTTTTATTTGTGTTGATTGAACAACATCTCTAATAGATAATCACGGATGCTAATCCTTGGTATAAAAGAGACCTCGAGATGAAATTGCCAAAGGATGTTGTTCGTAATTAAATTAACCAAGATTTTCTTTTATCACAGGCAAGGACCCACGAAACTCCAAGGAAGTTATTCTCAAGTATGAAATTCTTGTTTAGATTCAGTCCAAACTAATCCCCAAAGAAGGGGGAATCCAAGAAGACTATTGAAAGATATTGCCACTTACGCTAATTTTTGCCACTTATGCTAAATTATCTTGATGTTATTAATTTTTGGAAAGAAAAGATTTATCTTGGAAATAAACTTGTTAAAATTTTATGTATAATGCATTCGAAATAAGATGTTTGTGATTGCAAGCTAGGTACTGATATTTTCTAAAATCATCAGTCTAAAAAGATGGATGACTAAGTACAGATCACCGACTGAGGCAGTATTCCAGTGAGCACAGGACACTGACTGAGGTAGCGTTCTTAATGGAACTAGACCTCTCCAAGGCTAATGTGAATAAAACCTACTGAAGGGAGCTTCAAGCTCAACCCCTGAGACCTATGGACCGCTTATTGGTCAAGTGCTTCAAGCCGAGCAACCATGGCTACCTCTCACACAGCCGATGCACCCTCCCTACCTATGGGGTGTAGTGAGCTTATCGTGATGCCCGATCGAGTACCCTCCTCTCCTGTGCACGCGAGTAGCTCCACAATCCTTGAGGCAAGCTCAAGCAAACTCAATCCCTCTCCAACAAGCTCCATCCTCCATAGCCGCGAGACAAGAGAAGAATAGAGAAGAGAAGAAGATGAAGAGAGGAGATGGGGAGCTTCTTCCCCTCAATCCCTCACTCTCACACACTCACTCACTCCCTCTCTCAAGCACAAGCAAGAACGAAAGAAGAAAAGAAGAAGAAGAAGAAGCTTTTTTCCACACACAAGAATGAGCTTCTCATTCACTTTTCAACTTTATATACAAAACTCTAAATCCCTTTTGGGTGGTCATCCCCCCCTTTTTTATATGGCCGGTCTTGGCCTAGGCCCTTTTTCCCATTATCCTCCTATCTTCCTAGCTTCCTTTCCATCGCCCGTCTACATTTACAAATTGCACGGGTGAGAGCCTGGCACTCTTAAAATAAATCATGGTGCGCCTTGCGCTTTTTTACAGCAGTATAGACTTGCACTTTTTCTCATGCGCCTTTTTCCTTGATTTAGGTCTTTTCTGCACTTCTTGTGTTTCCAGATTCTTCTTGGCGCGCCTTCGTCTTCTGTTTCACTTTTTCCTTGGCCTTTTCTTCTGCTTTAGATTTTCCTACTTTTCCACCTTGTTGTTTGAGGGTTAACATTACCCCCCTTCTAGACAAGTGCCAATCCCATGGTACTCACCATCGTAGGTTGGTACTCACCATCGTAGGTAGCAGGCTTTGGCATGCACCAAAGACATGGGTGGAAAGGGCATATGTGGTTTTCCTGGTGGAGTTTTGGTGGTGGTGTGGATGAAGGTCATTGGGGGCATGTTGGTGGTGATAGGTCTGGGGGTCGCACTCATGGGTGGACACAAGTGTTGATGTTTTGGGGATTCTGCAACCAATGATTCTTGGGGGGACTTGCATGATGCTAAAGAATAGGAATTCAGAGTTGAGTGGTGATGAAGGGAAAATGACACTTTCGTGGGAGTCTGCAATATCTGCAATTGAAAACCTCGCATATGTGGTCTCTCCCTCGGGGTAGTGCTAGTCTTCTTTACCGTGCACAAGACACAGTTCAATTAGTTTGGGAAACAGGTCGAACTCTAAGCAAGCTAAGAGTATTGTCCTACACTTGAGGACCCAAACTCTGTATATATTTTGGTGCAGATATTATGTGAGTGCTCATGCATACTTAGATATTACGTAGTTAGAAGACCATGGGCTGGTTTCTCGTAACAATGTGTGGATGAAGCAAAGTTGTCCATGTTGAGGAGAAGTACACCTAAAGGTGTATGAGACATCCTTTCCGTTGTGACACCACGATGTAGCATAATTGAACATATGGACACTGAACTTTCGGTAGCTGGTAGCTATTGGGCTTGCCTGATGAGGATCGTGTACTTTTCATGGCCATTCGTGCGGTGCTTACCACGATCGATTGCAATGGTACTAAGGCAGATGCAAAAAGGAATCATGCAATTGGGTTAGGGCGACAAGTCTAACCATAGGCGAGACAAGCTCCCTAGGTATGTCCAACTCTTGATGTGCCTTAAACAATTGTGGGGGATGTGTAGAGGGCTAGGGGACTAGGGACCGAGCCAGCCGACCAAGGTCACTGAGTGTACCTAATTGGAGGACCCCTAGGTGTTGTGCTGTGATCACGAGTGCTTCTTTTTTTCTTTTTTTCTTTTTTTTAAAAAAAATTAAAGAATAACATAAGTACAACCATTGCAATACTTTGAGGCTATTAGCCTTTCAATTGGATTGGGGAATATCAAGATTCAAAGGTTGCAAAACTAGATATTACAGCGATGATTGTGTCGTAGCCTTGTTGCTAGAGGAATAGTTGTTGAGATGGAGAGATACATTGAAGATTTTGCAAAACCTCTTTGAAACATGCGATGTTGGTACAATTGAGGTAACGGCTGCTGTGAGTGCCAGGTGTCGAGTTTGACCCAGAAGAAGAGAGTGGCCACACTGATCATGCTTTGGGCCATGCAATGTGGACGATCGACAAGGGTGATTTTCACTTTCAACGGTGTGGCTTCATATGGGCTCTTTGTGAGGTTGGTGGTCTTGTGGTGACTTGGGCATTGAACACTTTCGTACAAAGACATGTGTCGTCGTGCATCCACTTGACACTTCGTGAGAGTATATGCAAGTCACATGCGTCAATTATAATGAACAAATGCAACGCAAGAAATATTACTTTCTCTAAATCCTATGGTGTTGACTGCGATGCATATCATCGGTGCTTGTTAAAGACGTGACATATATTAGTAGTCGGTAAGGGAGGTTTGTACAGTTGGGGAGCCTGCCCCTTTAACCACAGAATAACAAAAAGTTATGGCAAGATGTCCTTTTTAAAGCAGCTTATATAGCATAGGGGCTATTCTATTTGTATGAGACGGGGTGAGTTCGGGTGGTCGGGTGACTAGGGCTGTGCCAGTGAGGGGATCCCAGCAGGTTGGGCAAGGAAGATATCAGTCGAGACCCAAATGGTGTAGCCTCTAGCCGCAGTTGTTTCAAGAATGCTTTTAAATAATTCATCAAATTCCTGGTTGTTTCTGGCTACCTTCTCCTCTTTCGAGCACATGGTGCCCGAGCGTCTGGTGGGGGCCTGCATGTCCGGTGTTGCTTCACCCTGGGTGCTCCCTTGAGCCTTTGTCCTCTTAGATTGGGGAGTTTTCGTCCTGCATCCTAGGCAATGTCTCTTGGGGCCTCTTTTTGGCACGTACCTCTTTAGAGTAGGAACGTAGCGTTCTGGTGGAGGCACTATTGCCTTATGCTCCCTTCTACGAAGGAGAGCTTCCTTGCATGCCATCTGCATTGTGTGCTCCATGACGACTATTGTGGGAAAATCTACAAAATGTGAACCAAGGTCAGGCTTTGAAGCAGAATAGAGTTATTTGCATGAAAGGGATTAAATAGTGGATTATCAAGTGCACATGACAAGGAGGGGTGAGCTCAGCATCATGCAATGTTTGTTGTAGAGGGACGACCCTCGTGATGATATCTGTCCTGCTTTGACTGCGGGGCGTATCTAGCCATTAGCAAGTGACTGGTATAGTCTTGTCATCTTGTTGTGACAGTGTTGTATCCACTATTGATTGGTCAATGCGAGTTCTGTTGTCGGTGGATTGATTTTTTCAAGCAACCGTTGATGGTAATGGTTGCTTTGATTTTTCAGAGCACACGGATGTCTGAGGTTTCACTGCTGTTAGGAGAGATGGCAATGGGTTCATTCATGGGTGGACTCGATGCTTTATTCCTTAGCTCTTCGGCACTCTTGATCTCAATCTTCTTGGGATCTTTAACCACTAGCAATTGCCATTTTCTTCTCCTCTTTTTCTTGGGAAATTGCAATGCGTCTTTTAAGGACTCAAGACCCTAAACCAGGCCAACCATTCATGTATTTGGTTGGGTCACAATATTCTCTTTCTCTAGTGTGTCCTTATGGAGCATGGCTATGGCCTGTTGAATAGCCTTGCTAGGTTGATTGGTCAGATGCGCCCTCTCCTTGGCCTCCTCTTCAAGAGATCTCTCCTCAAGCCTAGGCTTCAGGTGCTTTGGTAGTGCCAAGGGTGTCAAAGATGTTGGTTGTGACACCTCTTTCATAGGTGAATGGCTAAGGACACATTCCGTAAGGGGCATCGTCAGAGCCAAAGGCTGTGATTCCTGATTGGAAGTAGTAATGACTAGTTCAGTGGACTGGCTTACTGTTAGTAGATTGCGGTGTCAGGTCCTCAAGCAGATCAAAAGTGGTTGTGTCTTTTGTTGCCCTTTGAGCATTCACTTGTGCAGATCGAGCCTTAGTTGATCTAGTCACACTAGATTGCACAGTCATATCCTTGGGTCAAGAGCGACGGGTGGTGTCATGTCCCACCTCTTGGACATTTGGAAGCTTGGATGGAGATAGAGATTGGGATTGAGCAGCCGCACTTGATGACTGCTGCTGTGCTTCCTATGTCTGTTTAGGGAAAGAGGGTGTAGGAGACTTGGGAATCCTAAGTGGCTTTAACACTGGTTGGGATATTTGCTCGTGGTTGTTAGATGATTCTGCCATTTGCTTCATTGAGCAATTGGCCTTATCATGAGCAGCGTTTTGCCTATGATGCTCATTATCCTCTGGGAAAGACAAAGGGTCCTTGGGCACCAATGGTCTTTATGCACACTCAACAGTTACATCTGATGTCCGCTTGTTAAGCATGCTAGGCTGAGGATCTACCTTTCGAATAGTCCCATTTGGTTTCTTGATTTCAATCGTGAGGGGCTCAACCACTTCAATGTTTTTGACTAGAGACTTGTTTTTTTGTTTAGACTTCCTCCTGCGCTTCTTCGCTCTTGATACGTCCTTGCTTTGGATATCCATCTCAACATTGTGTTGGCTCTCCATCGATGCCTTCATCTATAAGGCTTGGGCTTCTCTTGTGTTCTTCTACGATATTTGTAATTCCAAAGCCTGTCCTTGGCATTGCCTCCTGACCTTCTTGTTTCAAGCCTGGCCTTGCTCACTAGTTCTCTCTGTTCAACCATTGCTTCTATCAACTCTTTCAACAAGTCCTTGCTCTCATCACTAGACTTGCCTAGTATGTCAGAATGTTCCTTGTTCTTCCCTCGAGGTTTGATGAGGTCACCTTTGCTAAAGGTTGTGATTACCCTCACCTGTGGTAGCATCAAGTGTATCTTCTGTGCTACATAATCGGCCTCACACTTCATTGCATTTTTGAAGGGTCATCCTAGGAGGGTTTCTTTTCTGCAATTAGCACTATTTGGAGGAACATGGAATAGAATAGGCAAGCTTTCCATTTCAATAGTTACAAGGATTTTGCACTTCCCTATAAGTGCTTGTGAGTGTCCCCCGTAAGGACTAAGAGTTGCATTAGTCGGTGTGAGCTCTGGTTGGCCTAGTTGAGTCAATGCTTCATAGGTCAAGATATTAAAATCAGCTCCTTCATCGATGAGAGCATCGACACGGTGCTCCCTTTTTATAGTGAGTTTGACCCTAAGATAAGAAGGTGGTACTATGTCTTCATCTTCCGGGTCTTGGATTATAACTTTAAGCCTTCTGACAAATGCCCTTGAGTCCCCAGCTACATGACCAGATGTGGATTCTCCACTCATGTCTTGGATCATCAGTGCAATGCTATTCAAGGTGCACCTATCGTCAGGACTGTCATATCTAGTCATCCTCGTAGTTGTAGCTTGATGTTGTTGCTTTCTGCTTTGATTAGATGCAGTCCGAATGCAACACATACGTGTTTTTGCCGTGTGGCCTTTTTGCCCTTGTTGGCTAGATTGGCCCATTCAGGTTTCTAGGATCTCTATTTGTCTTTATTTGGGTATGGGCTTTTGGTTGCTCTTTTGCAAGTGTGAATCCATGCTTATGAAGGGCCATTACTACACTAGGATCTAAGTTAGAGGACTCGTCACGGCACATTTTTTCTCTCCAATCTACTTGGGGGAGGTGCGGAGGGGGCAAACCCTTTGCAGGGGTCCGGGGGGAGGGGGGGCAATCCCCCCCCAGCCCGCAGGGCCGTTACGGTAAACACCATGCGCAATTTGAAGGACCGTTTGTAGCCAAGTTTTGAACTACTTGCTCTAGATTTCAGTCTAGTAATAGATCTATGATGTGCTTTTGGCTCTATATGGCCTCTGTGTCGGTTTCGGGGTCTATAGGTCCAATACCTGAAAAAAAATCCAAGTTTGCTCCAGTAGGTTTGATTACCAAAATTGGACCGTTGGTCTGACTGTCTAAGTCAGACTGTCTGATTAGACCGGGTGGTATGATCCTAGTCTTGATCCTGGTCTGACTGTCTGACGTTGGTCTGATTGAACGGGCGGGTCGGAGTCTAAAAATGGGTCCTACTGCCATGTGGCAGGGTCCGACTGGCAGAGTCGAACGGAGAACTGGGTGGTCTGACTGGACGAGTGGTCCGACTGGTGGTGTCAGATGGTCCGAGTATCCGATTCTGTGGTCCGACTGGTATAGTCGGACAATCCAAGTGTCCGATTCTGGGACTCGGACACCTGCAGCCTGGTCCGTCTGTGTTTGCCACAACAGAGTCTCGAGGACGCAAATGGTGAATACCATGCATGGGGGTCCTGGTACAAGCTCCAACTTTCTAGATCAAACAAGTACAATATAGAGAAGGTCAAGGAATACCTGGGATGGCTAGGCGACAGCAAAATGACCGGATCAAATCCCTTCTGTACCTGCACTCACAGTCACTCTCTCAAGCTTCTCTCTCTCTCAATGTATGACTGCAAAATGAGGCTTCTCTTGACCTTTTGAGCCTCTTATTGCCCTACTTAAGTCTCCTTCAACCTTATGCTTGCCCCTCTTACACCCTCTACTCAAGATTCAGATTTTATGCCCCTTTCTCCCAGTTTTCAGCCTGTTTTCAATAGCAGTAAACCCTTCTGTTCTCCCTGTTTCCTTGGTCCTAATCCTAGCCTAACGCAATAAAAATGAAAAACAGTGGCTAAGCTTGATTTACCTACTTGCCTACTCAACAAAAAACCAAAATACTCACTTGTTCGAAAGATCAAACCACCTAAATCTCCTATCTATCTCAAGCACTGGTTCGGGATGAAAACCCTACTTCTATGCTCGATTCGAAGCACGCGACGCTCAAGGCTCGATTCCGTCAGTCCTAGCAACAGAACCAAAATGAAGGGAGCTTCAAGCTCAACCCCGAGACCTGCGGACCGCTTATTGGTCAAGCATTTCAAGCCGAGCAGCCATGGCTACCTCTCACATAGCGGATGCACCCTCCCTACCTATGGGGTGTAGTGAGCTTACCTTGATGCCCGATCGAGTACCCTCCTCTCTCGTGCACGACGATAGCTCCACGATCCTTGAGGCAAGCTCAAGCAGCCTCAATCCCTCTCCAACAAGCTCCATCCTCCATAGCCACGCAAGACAAGAGAAGAGTAGAGAAGAGAAGAAGATGAAGAGAGGAGATGGGGAGCTTCTTCTCCTCGATCCCTCACTCTCACATACTCACTCCCTCACACTCACTCTCACAAGAGAAGAGTAGAGAAGAGAAGAAGATGAAGAGAGGAGATGGGGAGCTTCTTCTCCTCGATCCCTCACTCTCACACACTTACTCCCTCACACGCACTCACTCCCTCTCTCAAGCACAAGCAAGAAGGCAAGAAGAAGAGAAGAAGAAGAAGAAGCTTTTTGCCACACACAAGAATGAGCTTCTCATTCACTGTTTAACTTTATATACAAAACCCTAAATCCCTTTTGGGCGGTCATCCCCTTATCCCCTTTTTTACATGGCCGGCCATGGCCTAGGCCCTTTTTTCCATTGTCCTCCTATCTTCCTAGCTTCCTTTCCACCGCCCGTCTACATTTACAAATTGCATGGGTGAGAGCCCGGCACTCTTAAAATAAATCATGGTGCACCTTGCGCTTTTTTACAGCAATATAGACTTGCATTTTTTCTCATGCGCCTTTTTCCTTGATTTAGGTCTTTTCTGCACTTCTTGTGTTTCCAGATTCTTCTTGGCGCGCCTTCATCTTCTATTTCACTTTTCCCTTGGTCATTTCTTCTGCTTTAGATTTTCTTGCTTTTCCACCTTGTTGTGTGAGGCTTAACACCTACTCCAAGGGGTTTTTGTCTTTTGTTTCACGTTAGTGAGAATAGACCAATCATGACACGAAAGGTCTTGTCGTATGGAACTCTAGTCGGGAGGAGGAGGTGAGGATACCAAGGGGCTCCAGTCATAAACCCCTTAGTCTTTTAAGAACTGACAACTACCCCTTCAATTTCTAGAAAGTGTCCTGGAAGTTCCAATACTAGTTGGGGAACGGAACTTGGAGAGAATAATACTTCAAACAGAAAACATTGTAAAAGTCATTTTTTTGAAAGGAACTATTAAGAAGGAATTACTTTAATCTGTCTTTGAGTCGTGAATTAAAGGGGTCTAATGAATTTGTATCAAGAGATAATTCAAAGAAGCTATTTTTATATATTGAACCTAAAGTGGTAGGTAATTAGGTAACTAAAACTACTCTGTCGAGGGAAGCGAGAGAATGGATTCCCGACAGATCCAAACCTATGGCTAGGTGGTCGGTAAGCCGAGAGCTTTCCTAAGAAGGAATAAAAATCGCACTTGATAGACCATTAGAAACCAGAAAGCCTGACTCACATCACTTTAGAATCCCGAGCAGAAGGGATTAAAATGTCATACTCACCCATTCACCTGAACCCAGCACAACGTAAGTTCATTTCAATTAGCAAATTCCTATAGGGAGTGGAATCTCAAACCGTCGATACTAATCAGCCATTAATAATACATTTGACCAGAGAGACTCAGGTCGATCCTTGTGGGAATGGTCGAAACTTCCACTGCGGGGTAGACTCAAGCGAGCCTAGTTAGCAAAATCCAAGGGTTTTCATCAAAATTCCGGACATCACTTCCTTAGGACATCTCTTGATGGGCTACTAAGAACGTATAAGCCAAGGAAAGTTTGGTGGGGTATGTTACAGAGATAGTCTTCTTCTCATATGCTTCACATAACTTTTCCATGAGTCATGCATAGTGGTTTCATTCACAACATTAAATTCCATTGATTCTACCAAGTGTAATCTTATAGTGGACTTAGCCAATTCATCCAACTCCATCCAATCATCTTGAGATATATCTACAAGTTTTGCATCTATGCCTCTTATTAGCCTCAATTACTTCTTTTGTATTAGGATGTCCTGGATTTTCTCTTTTCATAAACTAAAGTTTGTGCCATCAAACTTCTTGATGTTATAGAGTTCCCTATGCATAGAGGATGATGAAGCCATTTTTACAACTACAACTAACTTTTAAGAAGAAGCAACCAAAAAGTCAAAAAAACTCACCAAAAAACTGACAAAGGTTCTACAGCAATTGCTTAGTATAACCAAAATTAAGAATAAGCCAAATGAATCTCTCATGAGCAATGAGGAATGTAATACTATTCAAGGCTATGAAAATCATAGATTGTATGTCAAAACTAACAGTATATCTAGATGGTACACTATAATAGTACATGCATCACAATCTCTTCTCCAATAAATAGTGGCAACATATAATAACAACAACTAATAGCAAAACCCAAAACTAAAAATACCTCTATAAAATAGTTTGCAACTCAATATAGCTTCTATCCAATAACATGTAATTTGTTATCTTAATTCAATAACTCATATATAGTGTTCATACAATGGACACTCTAGCATGTGATGTGATTTATAGGTTTTCAACAGGATATGTAAAATTGTAGAAAAAGACAAAATAGTCTTTGCAACACTTATACATAAAAAAAAAGAAGCCTAAAACAACCTCAAATCAAAAAATAGAGCACATTAGACCTCATGGGCTAACCCCAAGAATTTGTCGACCTCTTCTCATATATTGAATCTCATCCAAAATAGAGATCATGAAGATTTCTATTGGCAACACTAGTTGGAGACTCCCAACAACTCTGACACTAGTTGATGCAACTATGTGGAGCATGGAGAATGCACAAAGAGAGAGAAAGAGAGAGAGAGAGAATATACTTATTTCTGGGTGCCTTAATAGCTCTTTTGTGAGCGACATGTTATTGCCTTATCACTCCAAGAATAATGAATTTATACATTTATAGTTAGGGTTAGTAAGTAAGATGCATGGCTAGCCACATTAGCCTTTATCCCACCAAGATGAGTAGCCGAGGTTTGTGATGGGACAAAGGGATTATTTGTCCATTCAATAGTGTCATATAAAGAGCATCCATGCAAGTTTTTGACTAGCCACGCATGAAAAGCAATGTTGCATTCTAAACATAAGTATGATTTTGGGAGCTTAAATAATTAGTACTTTTTAAAAACTTGGAGCACTAGAAGAAATCAATGGAAAGTTAAGAACTTGAAATTTTAGACAGTCAAGTATTTGACAATCTATCCTATCAAATAAATAACTTTATGGAAAATCAAGTTATACAAGCTACCTCCCAAGGACATGACTTACATGTTTCTCTTCTTTCCTACTCTATGGGAGGCATGAAAAGATATTTCCCATCTTTCCTATGAATTTATGGAGGTGAGATCTCTTTGTACTAAGCTTGAAAAATGGCTTAAAGATATTAGTTTTTAGTACAAAAATAGGTCTTTTAGACACAAGAATATGAATAAAGAGTTATCATGGATCTAGAGCTTAATCAAGGTTATGGTGCTTAGGTAAATGTGGAATTTAAGAAAGTAGTATTTCTAGTTTGCCTTTATCTTTTATTTTAGGACTTGACAATGTTGTCCCTTTTCCCTAGTTGTGACTATTTTTACAGTTTATTTTAGGAGGTGACAATGTTGTCCCTTTTCCCTAGTTGTGAGTGTTTTTAAAGTTCCTTGTTAATGAATATAGTCAATGAAGTGTTGTCTTTGGTTTGAATGGTAGTTGAAACTAGTTCATATTGTAGCATATAATGGAGAGTTGCTCATGATTTTGAATATGAAGTGAGCTTTATTGTGAGGGCATTTGTATTAGGATAATATAGAAGATGATTTTACAAAAAATGTTGTTAACATAATGCATGATCTAATTATATTGACAAATGTCTTTTGGTAGAGATTTCACGTAGTCTAATACTAGATAGAACTCTCCTTTGCCATCATGCAATTGTACATCACAACTGAGGAAATTAAGGTAATGATCATCTCGTCTCATGCTTGCAATGGAAAAAACTAATCTTTGAAAAAGTTCAATGACAAAATTGATTATAATATGATGATCTTTGAGGGTGCACCTCAAAAACTGTTAAGTATACCATGTGCAATTTAAAAATGGGTTATTTTATTCAACAAAATTTAGATTAATTTTACAAGATCATATTTATGGAAGGGATGTTTTAATTGTTATTTGAAGGGATTACATTTATAGGATTATATTTACAAATGGGATTTTTTAATTGTGATTTGGAAAAATAAGTTGTTTTCTAAATAAAAAGGGGTTACTCTTACCTTATAATATGTAAGTAGATGGTTTTTTTTAAATACCTGTTGAATGCACATTATATGGATAGTTTTTTAACAATACACCCCTTGAGATGATGATGCCCTTCTATGCTTATTAAGACTTTAAAAACATGACAAATTATTGCAATTTTGAAATTGTAAGCTTAACATAAAATAACATATCATATATATGATGTGCTTCTAGAAGTGCATACAAAGAGTACAGGGCACAAATCTCTCTATTTGAGAAAATTAACAAAGGTCTTGTTGTGCCTCATTGCCCAAAGTGCATGCCATTCTACAAAGCACACTTCAAAAAACATACTATATCACCAAGGATGATGTTCTTGGTGTTGAGGATTCACATGCAAATCTTGTTCTTTATGGAGCAAATTTTTGTTGACCCGATTTCACACTTATTGAAAATACCAAGTATGGGGTGATTAGTGTGTTTTAATGCAAGGTTTGTGGTTGAGATAAATAGTCCTAGATTTTTTCCTAGTCAATAATGCATATATAAGAAAGAGGTATCTACATTGACAATACATTTGGGGTCCTTAAGATAAGTATGTACATGCATTGGTGATACAACTAGGGTCTTCGAGAAAGGTATGCATGTGTGTGCGTATGTATCTACCTATATGCATAGATATAAAGTAAAACTAAGTACTAGCTATGTGCATATGTATGCAAATCTATATGCAATTGTGCATGTATTCATATTAGGATGCATGTGCATGATTTACGAACATGTATCATGTTATCGCATGTGTGTGTGGGGAAGCATTAACAAGTTAATTAATTGTGTGCAGTTGATTATTTTACATCAATATTGAGCAATTGCATTGATGACTCATCTTGAAAATGTTAGGATTTGCCAATATTATTATACCATGTATAAAAATTTATTGGTGATTATGCTAATGTATATTGCCAATTTATTTTCATATCTTGCCAAGCCCTATAGGGTATGAAGAGAGCTTGACATACCTCATGAGGTATTACTACAACTTAACAAGCCCAACAATATAATAGCATAGCCCCAATGAGGTTAATCTTTTATGAAAGAACACGCCTTCCAAATCTAGGGGAGCACACCCTTTTTAACACTTTGTTCATTGTCCTTAGCAAAGACCTCAAAAATGATTTGTTGATTAGGTTGTTCATCTTACTCTTGGGCTTGGTTGATCCTTGATATAGACTTTTCTTTGGGCATGTGTTGTTGAGACTTACTCTATTGTAGATATTTGCATATTTGTCATTCATTTGGAAAAAAATAATCCTTGATATGTAATATTGCATGGACCTTCAACATTCATCAAGATATATATGTGGCATGTAATTGTGTGCTATTTGTTGTGTAATGTGGGCTATTAGTCCTATTATTGTTGCAAGAGCTGTGCTTGCATGTAGATACAAAGGATTTGTCATCAATGGATAAATATTGGGTTAGTTTTCCTTCTATAGATGATTAGTAAATCATAATCCTTGAGGAATCCATTTGTCTTAGTTGCACTTGTGTTTTGTCAAGTGTGGTTTCATTTTTGGGAATGTAGCTTTGTTTTAGAAAGTATAAATCCTTAAGGAAAACTAATTATTGTATTTGTGTTTCCTATTTGATGTGCACTTGTCTTTTATGTGTGTTTGTTTTTGTATTACTTCTCTTAATATAAACTAAGATAGATTTTGGAGAGCACTGGTATCATGCATTGTGGTTGTATGATATTTGATTTGTAATAGCTTTAGCTTTGTATCAAATCATGCCTAGCTTTTTATCTAATGGTTTCTAAGAAATGAAACAAAAAAATTTGGTGTTGTAAAGATTAGTTAAATATTTGAATCTTTTAAGCTAAAAGAGATAGTTGTCTTGTAAAAGGTAAGAAATGTAAAATATGGTTTCTTGTTATAAATGTGATTGTGGGCCAATCATAAACTCTTGATTGATAAATGGTTTTGATTCTCTAAAATGATGGAGGGTGGTGTTGGTAGTAATAGTGTAGAAGGTAGTTTGTCATGCTTATTGCAAGTCTTTAGATCATCATTATTCGAGAACCAAAAAAGAAGTTGCTAGGTCATGCATGGTAATTTGGCAAGAGTATTATGATGGGTACACATTAGAGGCCACTTCTTGGGCAAGCAATCACAAAAACTCAATTGGAATACATATTTATCCCACTAGAGATAGATTAGAAAAAAGTGTTAGAGAGGAAACCACAATAATGATGAGAAGAAAAAAGGGTGTCATCAAGGCACAAGACTCAATACTATTGCTACACGAACAGACAAAGCTTATGAAAACAAAAGAAAAATATGCAAAATGAAGTATTTATAGTTAATATTGAAAGAAAATTTGAGACAAAGCCTTCTCAAAGTGCCACTCCACATGCACTTGAAATTCGATAATTGAATAAAGCATTTGCTATAACTCAAATGCCCCCATAACTATTGTAAACATCCTTACATGAAAGCTTTCACGAAACCTTGTTGGAGGATGTTCAATATTCACTTGCAAAGGCGGTATTCTTTATAGGGTCATCATTATCAATGATCAAGAGGGAGAAATGCAGTCATACTTCAAAGGAAATGTATGAATTCTACCCTAGCTTCTCTCCACCATACTATCATGACTTGATGATCTTTTTTAAAGTGAAATGCTATGGAACGGTCAAGTACAACTAAACTAAGTGATCTTAAACAATTTGAATGTTTCACAATGTGCTATTATTAGTGATGGTTGGTCCAATGTGCAGCATTGGCCACTTATCAACATAACTATTTTGAGAGTTGTTGATAGTTTTTGCCAAATAAAGGATAGTGTTTATATTCTAAGAATTATAACTACACCAATTGGAAGTGTGGGGGCAACAAAAGTGATGTAGATGGTGATGGATATTGTAAGAAGTGTATTTTTGTTGGAAAACAAATACAAATAGTATGTCCAAACATTTACACCAGCATTCGTAATATACACAATGTCAACTTGGTTTTGCATGATTAGGACAAGAGCAATGGCACCGAATGACTTAGAGACCATATTCATGAGTTCTATTGGATAGACAAATTTGTGCTCAATCCATAAATAAGTCCAAAATATCTACCAAATCCACATGGGATCCTAGGTTAAAGCTATGGGCAAAAAACAAGTTTTGTAGCTACTTTTACATGATGAAGTTGACCCTAAAAGATAATATGCAAGTTGCGCTCCATATCAAAAGGAGGAAGTCTAAAAAGAGAGTGTGCAAAATGAGCTTAAAAATTTAGAAGCAAATAGATATTTTATTTTGCCTTTGGGGATGTGATGCACAAGGTTTGAACTCACACACCCTTATTAACTCAACCCACACCCAAAGCACTATGCCATGACTCCATTGGCTTAGAAATTTATTAAGAAGAAGTAGAAGAATGTATCTCATGATATCATATCATGATGCTTTTTATCTATGCTATTGGGGCACAATCTCTCTATCCTTGACATTATTACTCCACTGGACTTATGTAGACTAGGAAGGGGTGTTTTGTAGTTTGAATCTCAAGAAAAATCATGCTATCTCTTTACTTGAATTTCATGTTGACTCAATCTCTACAAGAAAATAATTAGGATGTATTTAAAATCTAAGAGGCTTATTAAAGGACAAGATTGAGCTCTTCTCTTGTGAAAGTCACTATCCCTCATCTAATGGTGTGGAAAGAACCAGGACACATTTGAACTCTAAGAGGCTTGTTTAAGCACATGCCTCTTTTCATGAAGTAGAAATCTTTTACTATCTCCTTAGAGTTGAAACCAATATGGTTTCCTCAAATAAATTGCAAGCAATGAATTTTGGTGAAGAACAAAGAACAGCCAATATGATGAAGAGGGTGTCTAAACACCTATAGTTAAATCTTCTCTACATTTACCTTTATATATGCATTGGTGCATTTCTAAACCTTCAATAATCTCTTTCATGATTCACTAGTAGGAGCTACCCATATTGCATGGATATTTTTTGTATATATTTTTTTAAAAACCTATTTCTACTAAAGGGAAGCACAGTACTCCCACTTGCTAGACTTGGTAGTGACATGAGATGCTTCCATTTAGCCCATTCCTAGGACCAAGAATCACATTCTTTCCAAACCTTTTTTAGCTATGCTTTTATTTGGCCCATTTCTAGAACCTAACAATCACATTCTTTCTAACAAACATTAGCTTTCTCCTTTGCTATACTTTCCTCTTCCTCTTCCTCTTTGGTCATTGGTATCTTATGCTCATCTCTATTCTCATACACAAATCTCTTGCCTCTATCTTTGTTTTTATTCTAATCTTATTGATCAATCATATTAATACATATCTAAGCTTAATTTGGTGAACCCATTCATCTACATAATGAAATAACAAGGTATTTATGACATAAAAAATATTTTGGCACACATGACCTTAAAAACTAGAATTAGATAGTAAGAAACAACTTTGTAAATACACAAGCTTCAAGAATGTCATTACTTTGATAGAAACACTTCATAAATACACCCACTCCAAGGATAACTTCAATGAAACAAGAACTAATAATTACAATAGATCAAATATAGAAATGAGAAACTAGAGCCCATGAAGTGAACAAGGATCATTGCAAGGATAAATTCAACAATGCTTAATACAATGAGGATAACTTCATTTACAAATGAGTGATATAAAAACATATAAGATCTCTGGATACGTTTCAATGCTTGGCTCTATGACTTGCCTAGTCATTGATAATCGAGCATTGATATCATTATTCTCATCAACATAAACTCGGATATACAATGATGTAAGAAATCCAAATGAACTCAGCATACCTACAATGATTGATTTTCAAGTACACATCCAATATATCTTTTCAAAAAGTAAATATTTTATTTATTAGAAAACTAAGGGAGTAAAGGATTTAGAGTAGGTGTTAATACATTTGGGATCCACCATCTTTGGAGCTACTCACTTCCTAAATCGCCCTCTTTGAACTTTTTGGATTTTTCTCACATCATATAAAGCCTCTAACATCACTTTAGCCTATAGATATAGTTACAATGTGTTCTAGTCTCACTCACCTTTAACATAAGGCTTCAATTGATCATTTTAACTCTAGGATTATGGTTTCTTGTGAAGTCAAGCACTATATTCTCACCATGTAGATCACAATGTATGATCCTGGTTGTGTGAGTGACCACCATATTGTCTAGTAAAGCATGAATGATTGGTGTGATTCAAAAATCCATGTTACCTTGCCAACTCCTTCTTTGGAAGCTTTGTATTCTCACCAAGATCTTTAATTGTTCCTCCTTGCATAAGTTTAAGGTAGCAATGTTTGCAAGTACCATGCTTTTACGATAACTACAAAATCACTCTTACTGAGAGTAGAGAAAACATAGAGATAGAGAATGCACAAACTAAGAAAGTGTAAAGAGAGTGTGCACATAGATAGAAAGTGCAGTGTAAATGGATTGTGAGTGTAAAGAGCGTGTATATAACAATAGAGAGTGCACTAGAAGAGAGTGTGCACATGTAAAGAGCCCCTAAAGCCTATACATAGTGCACTAGAAGAGAGAAACTAGAGAGAGAGAGAGAGAGAGAGAGAGAGAGAGCATGCACGCGCTCGTGTGTGTGTGCACACGTGCACGCATGTAAAGAAAGTGAATGCAAAGATGTAAGAAGTGGGGCGGGGGGGGGGGACGACATACATAGTAAAATGTGCCAAGCTCATATGTCTAAACCCTAGCCAAATTAACTACAAAATTCCAAAACATTGCCATCATATGCATATGGCCTCACTCACTTTGATCTTTTAGATGACATATTATGCAAAAATCATGAAATCAGATTACTATTATTATCAATTTAGAGTCAGAATAATGTTTTTTAATAAGTTAGAGGAATGACTCATCATACTAAGAATAAACAACATGGATCCAAACATTTAACCCACTTTTTACTAATTATTTTAATTTTACTTATTGTAGTTCACACTAATATATTAAAAATGATTAGACAACTACAATAATTATATTATCCTAGAAGAGACCATACAACCCAATTTGTTGAAAATATGACAATGGATCAAAATTGATCTCTAAACCCTTAACCTTCTAGCGAGAAATTGAACATTCCATGTGAACTATTTGTATGCCATTAGGTCACTGTCAATTGATTTGTGATGAAGGTCTTAATAACACAAAAATATTAACATAAAAAGTTTTGCCCGTACATGATCACATAATTTTTTAATCCCTTCTTTGAATTGACATCGATCGTTTTGGATTTGAAATTGTAATGCATGCATGCATTAATTGCAAGAAGATATTTATGTCCAACTAATAAGCGAGCTATAATTTAGAATGTGCATGTCGCATCTTCTATGTTGACACAACATGCACATAAACTAGCCTCATCAATAAATATATATATTTTTTATCTATGTAGAAAAAACACTACAAAGTGTCAACATCAACCACACATCAATGCTAACATATAAATCTAGATGCTTAGGACCTCTAATCATGTAACTATCTTTGGTCTTGTGCTAACAATATAAAAGCAAAGAGAGCTTTACAAAGCAATTGCAAAATTATATTTTGAGACCAACAAAATCCCTTTAAAGAGATGATATACAATGGGGTGGGGGGGAGGATAATATTTATTAGCTCATTTTAGTGCAACTCGCATAAAGAAGGATCACTTAATAGTAGAGAAGCCAAGAACAAGAGAAGAACACTACTCTACTACCCGCATGCTTTTACACTTGGTAGATAGAGGTGAGTCAAGGTTCCTGAACTTATACATAAAGGCAATGATGAGACAAAACTATATAGGTGGTTATACAGTTCTAGGGATTAATGGGAGGATGGCTAACAAGGACATCGATGTTGTTGTATGGCATGGAGAAGGCATTTAACCTTTCTTAAGGTAACATACCAACGACTTCCCAAAAGTAGGACTTGACCCTTTGTCAATGGCCAAATGTCCAAAGTTGGTTGGTGGTACCTTAGTTTGTTATGTTTTAAATATTGAAATACCAAATAGTTTGTTTTTTAATATAAAGTTAGGAATGCAAGATCATGATTTCTAAGAAACCTCTCAATGGAAAATGACAATTGATTGATTATATAAGATGAGATTTAACTTGCCATTCACACCAAACTTGATGAAGGCCATTGTAAGCGATTGAACCCACCAATCATTGCACAACAAGGGAGGCCAGTAAAGTGAAGGAAGTTGTTTCGTGTCGTGGCATATGAACTTAAGTAATGAGGGTAATGTGTCTTAGTTGGTGGTGTTGATGTCTCGACTTTGTTTAGAGTCACGCGGACACACACTAAGACTAGTGTCACTATGAATATGTATTTATTGGGTGGAAAAAGAACAAGCCTAGGTCCTTTATTGTGTGTTGTTGAATTCCCTCGAGTAGAGAGGAGGAATAAAGAATGGATGCGTTTGGGAAAGGCGTGTGAATGAATGTGAATGAGTGTCTTTTAGAGAAAGGAAGAGACGAGCACCGCGACTGAAGCTAAGAGGAAGGAGAGAATGGGAGAGAGGGCGGGGGCTGCGGAGGTGACGTCATCGGCAGGAGAAAGGGCCGGAGACATTGGTGGGGGCGCAGGAGGGGCTGACGCGGGCGCATATTCGGGAGCATATTCCGGAGAGTATACGGGCGCATACTCGGGAGCATATACGGGGGCGTACTCCGGAGAATATACCGGCGCGTACGCGGAGGGCGAATATACGGGGGCGCGTACGGGTGAATATTCGGGACGCGCAGGGGCGTACGCCGGCGAGGAGGGCGCAGACGCGCTCGGGGCGTTGGATGCGGGTGGCAGCCACGTGGAGGACGATGGCGGCAGCCACGACAAGGGGGAGGAGGCCGTGGTTGTTGATGGGGGTGGTGCAAGTGGCGTGTTGATGGGAGGAGAGGCCGTGGTCGAAAGAGGCGGTGACGTGGCAGAAGACGATGGGGATTGGGCACCGCCAGCTGGCAGCACATTGACGGCGAGCGCCATGCCTGCCTGGCAGTGGCCGGGAAAGCCACAGATGTAGTAGTGCCAGCCTGGCAAGGTGAGGGTGACCTCGGCGTTGCCTTCGCTCCACGTCTGCAGGGGGCTGCTGACGGTGCAGGTCTGGTAGTCGGCCTCGCTCACCTCCATCACCGAGTGCAGGCCTGCCTCGTAGAGGAAGTCTGCACAAAAGTAAACGTTCATTCGCATAAGACTTTAGAAGCGGTTTTAAGGCTGGTAACATACCAAATGAGGTAAGTTTACTTACACAAGGAGTCGCCCACCA
Organism: Lygodium microphyllum; assembly: GCF_053477565.2. Lineage (NCBI taxonomy): Eukaryota > Viridiplantae > Streptophyta > Polypodiopsida > Schizaeales > Lygodiaceae > Lygodium > Lygodium microphyllum. The sequence continues at coordinate 71,270,945 of NC_141160.1, forward strand.
CCAGCTTCTTGCTTTGCGCCCAGTCGGTGTAGTAAGTGGCGGTGTTCTGAAACGTCCAGCCATCGTTGCCTCCCACGGGATACTGAGCCCCCTCCGCCACCAACACCACACTCGCCTGCAGGAGGCAGCCTGTTATCATCACAGCTGCCATGGCCGCCGCCGCAGCATCCATACTGCGCCTCATCATCATGCCTCTCTCAGGATGACGAGGATTCACCTGATATATATATCACACACAGACACACAGACAGATCCCCCTCCCCCTCTGGACCACCACTATCTTCTCAATCCACCACTCGACGCAGATGTTGAAGCGAGGTTAGTTCGCCTCACGGAATTTGTCTGATGAATGGATTTGCTCAAGCCTGGAGAAGGAAGCGTTCATTATAAGTGGGTGAGAAGGAAGCGTTCATTATAAGTGGGTACGATTACTTCTTCTCCCCTAGCGCCCCCCTCACGACCCCGCACGTTCTTTCACGAACGCTCCACCTCCATTTCGATGAAACTTAGAACAACTTCTAGGCCTCCTATACCAACCAAATAACACCTCCCACCATTTGATTTGTTTGAGCGCATAAGACCCCCATATCACCTTACAAAAGTAGTTGCTTTTCCCCCTAGTTTTTTGTTAACTTATATGCCTAAAAGGTTGAGTCCCTAGGGACTTCATATATTGGGCATTGAATCTCAACTTTATTATGTGTACATGAGAGATGCGTGAGACATTTCTAGTATGATTGGTGAATGACAAGTGTTTTGTAGGGACACTTGTAAGACTTACGTTTGTGTTATAAGAGTGCTTTAGTAGTGCTATGAGGATCTTGCTCTATTTAATGTTATGTTAAATCATGATCACCCTTACATGATAGATTGGAACTAAGTGCATTCGCTTCAATAAACAAAATAAAGCTGATAGAAAAATATGAAAATGTTGGTGTTGCACGTGATATTCTCTCAAGGATTTTACAAACATACAAGAGGTGCCTTCCCTTATTGTCAAAGTGGATGGCCATCCTAGGCTTTAATTTACTACTAGGCACTCCGCGCCTAGACTCGCCCCGGCTTCGCGCCAGAGCGGGCGCGATTTTGGGGGGGGGGGGTGCTGGACGCGTGGCACCCGCCCCCACGTTCTCTTTTTTTTGTGGGGGAGGTGGGGGGCTGCCACGTGGCACCCACCCCCCACCTCTCCTTAACTAATAGTATAGATGCATAAATGATACAGGTCTTTAGTGTTGTTATTCGATAAGGTCCACTTTGGTCAATACAATCATTAAGGGACATTCACCAATCGATAAGCAACTTGTATAAAATAAGAGAAGAAAGTGGTTGCATAAGGTTTACATTTCTAGTCATTTGACCTTCAAATTTTTGTCCAAAGTTTTGATCATGAAATCTACTTCAAAACCACAAGTTTATTGCACATAGAGCATGATCATACATATATGTTGGATTCTAGTTTGCATGCACTTATGAGTCTATATATGTGTTTTTTTTTGCTAATGGATGATGGATATGATGTAGGTTTCTAGTGTGACATTATCCTATTTAGCACACATATAATGATATCCAAACATGCATAGACAACATTAGACTACATTTATGGACAATAGGTTGGCCTTGTGGTTTGGTCATACTTTACAAGTCCCAAGACATATGACACAGTGCCAGGAGGAAAACTCAAACTTCGAAGGTGGCCCCATGGTTTTGTTCATTAGAATTTTTCCGTGTTGCAACATCGATGTAATCAACATGAATTCCATGATTTTTAATATCATTTGTGGGCCCCACAATCTACCTATTGTTTATGTTTGGACAATGACACAATTTCCATAAGTACAAACCTTGGAGATAAAGATTCCAAAGATAGAGCAATTATGTTGATGAAGATCGATGACTTCAAACTTGTCAATGAAGGCACATTAATCCTAATGCCACAGATTGTGCCTTAAGGCACACATTCATATGCCTATATAGGAGAGTGCTAGATTCAATGAATATAATTTTGTCCTTAGCACTTATAGCCATATCATTCCACTCTCTTCTCTTGTAGCATTAATCTACACCTTGTGCTCTTTTAGTTTTAAATGAGCTCTTGCAATCCCTTACATAACTAGAGAGCTTTCATTATAGCCCTCTCTTGTCCATGAATTCATAAAACCAATGAACCTCCATTCTATAATATCAATCTTACTCATAAGTTTTTTTTTTCCATGGATTTTTTTTTCGGCTTATCATCTATGAGTTGGTGGTTGGCAATCAACATCTATGTTTTACATGGAGATAGTCTTCAAATCCAATAAGGTCATTTTGTATGTGCATTTGGTGTATTGACTTACATACTTTGTTATTTTTTGTGGCCCATGGTGTGGTTGTTATTCTAGATAACTGGAGTCACAAAATTGGTGCCTCCATAGAACAAGTGCATAAACAATTTTGCTACATAGTGAAGACCTTTGAAAGTGATCGTGGCGTGGTTGAAGATGCCAAAACTTTTGAGAAATTTGCAAAGAAATACTAAAAGGACATGAAGCACTTTTTTGAATCATTCTGACTTGAATGTGTCCTCAAGGATAATGATTTTGTTGTAGAATGACTACCTCTTTTTGAGTATGTTCTCATTAGTGAAGCTATTATTAGGTACAAGAAGGTACATGCTATAGTGATGAGGATCTTGCTAGCCTTCAAGGGGAATTCTTAGTGAAATTTAAACAATTTGAGAAGGTAAAATACCCATGGAATTCTTTTTTATGTTTGAATGAGTCTTTCACGAAGTTTGAAGGCGATTCCAATATATTTGGAATAGATGGATCCTGAGGCAATTAAACGAAGTTTTCTAGAGGAGGTCCTGAACCCACCCTTAAGGAGAAAATTTCTTGCAAAAGAAGAAGCTATCTTCTTCAAATTACAAGGTGCTAAGACCAAAAGCTTAGAATTTATGATGAATGTTATAGGATAATTGCCTTAGTTGTTAGTTTGGAGTTACAAAAAAAAATACAACTATGGTAGTGGTGGTTTCATCCAGTGTTCACCTAATTAGTTCTTCACCAACTCCCAATGGAGAACTCTTATCCAATATGATAGAGAAATTGAATCACAATCTAGAGATTCTCAAGCTAAATCTTACTTTACTAGCCAAATCCTTAGGCATCAAGGCATCTATTGCAGAGGGAAGGAGCTACATATAGACCCAATAGTTTGTTACCATTGTAATGAGCTAAGGTAGACCACCATCTACATTTGTCCTTACAGAGGAGAGGAATGCACCCCTTCATCAATCCTCTCACCTCTATGTTAATATTCTTGTAGAGTTTCTTATGCTAGAGCAAATCAACGATGAGAGTCAAGTATCCCATCTATTAATACCTTGGGACATTGGGTCTCAGACTATGAAAGTCCAACTTAGGAAGAGCTAGATTTTAGGGTATGAAGAAGAGAAGATAAAAGAGTTTAGAATCACAAATGTATCCAAAAAAAAAAGCATATGTTTTGGCTTTTTAAGGCTTATGTACAACAAATCCCATGCTATGATAGCTTGATTATTTATGAACAACCTATGTGTTTATGGACAATCATATATGCTTGTATTGTTCAAGAAGAACCTTGTTCTTGTCTATGAATATACTTGCTCTTGTTTTGCTCTTATTATCTTGTTTTACCTTGCACTTGATCAAGAGTAACCCTCTTGATTAGCCCAATACATCCATCTTTTGTTTCAAGACAAAGTAGAATACTCTTATTCTAGATTAATCCACTGATCCTCTTGATTCAGGATAGCAATGTATATCACCTTCTTAATAGTTCAAGCATGTCCTTCTTTTTATAATAGCTTAGCCCCTTTTTGATTAAATTCATCATTGTAGGTCTCTTATTCATAATAATCTAGCCCCTTTGATCATGCCTATATATCTCAAATTTGTTTATTTTGATCTTCCTTCCTTCATCACACCATAGACTCCTCACTATAGAAGGCATAATTGTTCCATTTTTCCCCTATGTTTCTAGCTCTCACAATTTGTGTTGCTGACTGAAAAAATTGATGTCCTACAACATGATTTCTTTCCATCTTCAATTCACACTTTCTCTTATAATTATATCTTCCCCTCTTACTATCCTTCAATTGACTATTTTTTAAAAAGTTTCAACCATCGCATCTTTGAAAATGGGCACACTTTCACACATAAAAAGAGTCCAAATATGTATAAGCCAAAGTCCTGTACGTCAACAACAATGCCAAAAGCAATGTACACCAAACAAGATCAACATCATTCAAGCATGATAAATCTTCCAAATATGTTTGCTCATTGATTTTTCATGTCCTACCTTCAAAACTATACAACATCCACCCTGTCTAAATCTATATATCCTTCAGCACCCACATGCTATATCTTTTAGTCTTAAGCAAGATTGAGTTCCTTATCCTCATTGTCTTCTTCATCTTCCAGGATGTTATGAACATCCTCAAGGTCTTGCTACTCTTCTTCATAGGATTCATTGGCATTCCTTCTTTTGAACAACCTAATTCCTTTTCCTACAATAAGAACCTTCAACTTAGTACCATCAAGTTCATATAGAGAGTATATAACATTATCATGTACATGCTTCATAGTGCATGGTCCAAACCAACTCTTTGAAACAAACTTGATAGTGCCTTATCAAGACTACTATCATAAACTAGCACCAATTTCCTTCTTCCAATAGTCTAGAACAAAGCTTGTGCTTCTTGTTAAACCTATCCTTGTTTTTCAACTTGTCTTTTCTAAACCACATTAGTATAATTTTAGTAGCTTCAGGTCTTCTTCCTAATTATTGAACTGCAATGCAAGAAGGTCTTCCCTACTCATGTCTCCTTTCCAAGGCCACACATTTCAAGTGGCAGTAACATCCTCAATGGGCATGATAGGTCTATGACCATACATTGATTTAGGACACATATATCTAGTAGTTGTACTATGTGCAGTAAAATCATTCCATAAAGCATAAGGAAGTAACCTAGGCCACTTATGAATCATTTCCCATGCATGCTTTCTTTAATTAAGAACAACAAAATAGATCCATACTTGAATACACAAGGACATCTACATTAAATAAGCATGTACACTTTTTGAATCAAAAATCAATTGAAAAATAGCAACTAATCTTCAAGAAATTGGCACAAATTTTCAAGTTGCATCATTGAAAGCCCAAAAGAGTCGCTATCTTGAATATTGTATAATGTTGAGAATCCAAATGTCAAATCAAAATGAAGTGTGTAATATTCCACCCCCCCAAACTAGTTAAATTAAATCATTTTTTAAAAATTCTCCTCCCCCCTATCGTTGCCAATAGAAAGAGGGAGTGGCGGATGACGTAGGGGGGAAGGAAGTTGATGATGAGGAAGAGGTCACTGAAATGGAGGTAGAAGTCGAAGAAGAAGTGGAAGACGAAGTGGAGGAAGAAGATGGTGACGATGGAGAAGATGAAGATGATGACGTCGTTGATGGAGGGGGAGGCCACATGGCTAAATACCCCCCTCCCCATGCTGACTACATGGTGGCAGGGCATTCCTGCCTGCCCAAGTGGAGGTGGGGAGAACCCCAATAATAACCTCCCTCCCCGTTATATCCCCCCCCCCAATCGCAATGTAAATAAGAGGGCTCGAAGGGCTCAACACGCAAAAAGAGAGAGGGAGAGAGTGATAGAGAGAAACCTCCAAAAGGTTCTCCTTCCCTTCCCCTCCTTAGAGGGTGGCCACATGCGTTTATCATTTCCCTCCTATCTCCGAGCTTAACCCTTCCATCGCGATAGAAGGAAGTCGCTGGCACGCCATCTCTCCAACGAGAGGAAGGGAGAAAGAGATTTACAAGCTAAAAGTATGGCCCCAAAACAGAGGGTGACACGCACCAATGTAAATCTCACGTCCAGCAGTGGAGCCACCAGTCAGGGCATTACCATCAATATGAATGCAAGGTTGGGTATGGTTAAGCCATCCCCGAATACCTAGATACAAATTGCCATCTTCCCTATTCGTGAGTCATAGGCTATATCACTTGAGCATGCACATGAATTCATGTAAAGGAGTAGCTTGAATTCATTCCTATTGTTATTATTTGGCATTTTGATTGTTCCTTTTAACCCCACTTAGTTGCATATGGCTTATTTGATGATAGAGCAATTACAATGAAGAATTAGTCAAGGGTTATGAATGGTATATTCATTAAAAGAACGACATTAAAAGATTGTGCATACAAGTGCTAGGTTAAAGCATAGTCAAGGGTTACAAATATCACAATTGCTAAAGGAATATAACATTAAGAATCGTGACTAAAAAGTCCTAATTTAAAGTTTGGATACTTCAAAAGTACTTAGCCCAAGAGCCCAAATATTGAGAAAACCTAGATTCTAGCTCAATGCAAGGCTTGTTAGAGTCTAGTTACTTGAGATCATCTAGCACTTATCTTATCAAGTGTTTAGACGTTATGCATATAACATGCTTGATATACGGGAATAATTTCCTATTTGCTTCATGGCTTGACTAAGAGCTAGTACACGAAATTAATCATAAGATTAAAGCTAAGATATCTTGAAATATGTTTGAAACTACTACTTTCATCAAGTCAATTCAGGGTTAGAGTAGACACGAACAACAACTCTAGGTCTCAGTGGGGGCAAGTGGAGAGCTCAAGGATTAGGAAAACCCGAGACAAAGTAAAGACCAATACTTTTATACCCTTTGGAAATAAGGTTGGGTTATCGACCAATGTGAGTGACCTATGGAACCTATGCCGTGTACAATATTTGAACCCTTAACATATGCCTTAGCCAAAGGAAGGGAGTGTCAAGTAAAATTTTGCATGGTGTCACTCTTGACCCCAAGGGGGAGAGTGGATATGCGATGAAAATGTTATCGCAACTATTTATTACATTGTTTGGAAGAGATACAATTGGTTGTTGGTTGGTCGAACAACACCCTAAATGCTTTTACATTCAACTGATTGTTGGATTGTGGTTTGGATGATTATTCCAAGTGCTTGTGATTGATGGTAAATTCATGGCAGGGGTCTGTGATGACAAGTTTCCATGGGAATAAATGAATGTTTTCTTGGAAAATGATATTGGGTTGAATGCCTTGTTTGTGCTTGATTTTTAAATGAATTAATTAAGGAAATGATAGTTTGCATGGGTGGATTGTCTCCAAGTTCGCACTGTGGATTAATCTGAGAGGGCACTGCTTGATTCACAGGTCGAAGGTCGAGTGGTGAAAAGGCCAACCACGGAAATTGTGTCTCACTCCTAGGCCGCTTGGGGTCAGGTGGAGCTCTAGACACCCCTTGCCTAGTCTGGAATGGAGTTGAAGACTGTCGTGAGCCCAACATCTAAGGCGTTGGAAGATCCCATTCTAGATAAATGATGGAAATTATAGTGCCATGTGATTTGGACCGGGTACTTCTACAAGGCAGAAGGGATATATAATTTCTCTTGTATGGGCAAGAGACAAAGATTAACTTGAAGATAAGTTAAGGAACTTGTTTATAAAAAAGGACTGCTTGCTCTATTTTTGTGTCAATACTTTAAGTTACGCGAACGAACCCTGTTCCCTAAAAGGCTTAATTAAGAAAGTTGATTTTGAATGTCACACATAAATGTGATAGGACCTAATTAGAAAAATAAAGCTATCAAGGGAAGTGGGTGGATGGAACCCCGACGGGTTTGTTCTACAGCAAGATGGTCCTAGAGAACTGAAAGGCTTCTTACAAGGTTTTGTCGCAACCCTTAGAAAGTGTTAGGTTAGAATCCAATTCATGCCATTTTAGCGGATCAGAATGGGACTATGCCCTACTGGCAGAGACCTTAAGCGGAGCATCCCTCTTACTTCCCATTCTCTTTGAACCAAGTGCGGCATGGATCTGCTTTGGTTTGGGTATCTCTACATGAAGTAGGGTGTCTAGGACCCAACGCTAGAATGCTATCAGGAGAGATTGACCACTAGGAACCCAGATTTCAGGTCAATCCCAGTGGGTTTGCCGCGAACGTTCCGTTGCGAGGCGGATTCAAGAAACCCTAGGCGAAAAACCCCGTGACATTCCATGGGAGTGCCAATCGGGGTTGTTTAGACTCGTCTCTCGATGGACCTCTAAAAATGTGCCTGGACAGCTGATAGGTGGACACGTTACAAATTGCATTTGGAAAGGCACCTTTTTGCTAAAAATAAAGAGCTACTTTACAAAAACCATACATAAGCATAAGTATTAAGGTTCTAAAGTGTGTGATTCAAACATCAATACTTAGCATAGTCTAGTGGATGATTGGGATAGAGTCAAGACTTGAACCCACATATAGCTAGCTATGATGACCTGATGGTGGAAACTAACTTAAAGAACACCATTATGCCTTGCCAATGGCCTTTCACCCCACAACAAGCCACATTGAGTAATCATGAGTAGAGCCCCTCTAGGATGCTCATGACCCTCTAATCTAGTCTCAATCTAGTTGCATAATAGGCTCTAGAAGTCAATATACAGAACAATGAAGTGACAATCTATAGAAACTATGATGCTATGAATTAACTAAAATCAAAAAGCTACAAGAGATAGTTTGCTAATCATATAAATTAAGATGGAGAAAATGGCACTATAGCTATACATAAAAGTGAAAGAGAATGTGACTAAACCACATCCAAGTGATTTGCAACTAATGAAGAAGAACCATGATAGATTAATATCTACAGCTATACCCTTGCAACATGAATTGTTGTACCATTATGCCCATACTTTGCATCCAAGACTTCATTTTGGATAGCCAAAATAACTTCCTTGACTTAATCATCTTTTCCATCTTCTTTAGCACACTCTTTGCTGCAATAACTACATAACATATTCTTCATTATGTCTTTTTTATTGCATAGCACTTTCCAACTTCTTGCTTAGTGAGTGGTCTTCAACCTCCATCTCTCCAAATCACATAGCTTTCTTAGCTGGATAACATCCTTAAAGGTGTGTCCTTGGGTGTGAGCAGCCACCAACTATACTTCATGAAGCCCATGTTGGTTTATTAGGTGGTCATTTTTTTAGTTAAATCATGAGGAAGATGATGTATGCTAGATTGTGGTGGCTAATGGTCCTGAAGGATGCCCACCAATATGCTAAGGAATATCTATAGTGCTTGAAGAAGGGTCAACTATTGGACGAATATAGAGTGCAAGAACACCCTGTTTTACCATTGGAACCATTCCAAAAGTGGGAAGTAGACTTTATTGGACCCATTAAACCTATTGCTCAAAGGACAAGAAACAAATAAATCTTGATTTGCATGGATTATTGCACAAAATGGGTGGAGGAACAAGCTTTGATGGTCAATACAATAAGTAGTGAGGCCAAGTAGTGTGACCTCTAAGCATATGATCTGGTCAAGTGAAGGTTTCCAACAAGATCTTGCTCAAAATCTTAAAAATAATTGTGGAAGATAATAAGAGAGAGTAGGATGTAAAGCTCAACTCCACATAGCGGTCTTTCAGATAGCTCTCAAAGTAACTATAGGTTTAACATCTTTCGGGTTGGTGTATGGACTTGAAGCTGTAGTTTCGATGGAGTTTGTGGTACCTAGTCTAAGAAGTATATTAGAACACAAGCTATATCCTCAAAAGTCTATGCAATACCGATTAGAACAGCCACTAAAGCTTGAAGAAGATAGAGTGTTGGTAACTTATGTTTTAGGAGTAGCATCAACCTAGAAACAAGCCTAGGTGAATAGGCATATTAAGAAGAAAATTTTAAAATGGGGGACTAAATTATGTTCTACAATTCCAAATTATGTGAATTTATTGGAAAATTAAAGTTGAGGTATGCTTGCCTATTTGAAATGTTCAAAGACTTGGGACAAGGGAACATTCCTTTTGAAAGACCTCAAGGATAATAATTTCTCGAAGATGCACCTTACGAAACATGTAAGATACCATGTGAATTAAAAAGAAAGGGTATTTTATTTAGTAAAATTTACAAGATAATATTTAATATATATATTTTTTAATTATAATTTTGAAAAAAATCCATAAGTTTAATAAAGTAAAAGGGGACATTTTATGGCTTTAGAGCACGTAAAGAAAGGGTATTTCTTAATACCCTTCGAACACATGTTATATAGATGATTTATTATAGGTGCATCCCCCCAAGAATAATTTGAATCTTTATGTCAATGGTTTCAAATTACAAAGAATATTTAACCTTGTTATTCATTAGTGAATGTTAGGGCTCGGATTACACCATTTCTTTAGTACTTTTACCTTAGTATGTATGCATGCATATAGTTACATGGAATCAGCATATGCAAAGTTACCCTTATATGTCATGTGACTTCACTTGAAAGGTGGAAACTTTTTTTATTACTTCACTTGTATCTTTTCATATCTATCATTATCTGAAATGAAAAGATCTTTAGGATAGCACCCACCGGGGTCGCTAATGTCTAGTTCTATCATTCTGTTCTTGTTTCATGAAATTTAATGATGTCTATGATTGAGTTATCTATTTAGGAATAATCTCATTGATATTTTTCAAGAAATTGGTATTCTATGAATGATTATGATGTATACTATATGTTCATATATCAATCTTAAAAATAAAATGTTAATTGTGGCTGTAAATCAATTCAGGAAGTTGTATGTTGTACTAGGATTGTTGTAGGCAGATTGTTGTGTTCTTTGGTCATGAAGGACCATTACACTTTTGCACTCCTACTAGTTTCATGTGTATACTACTCATGATTTAGGCATTAGGACTCGATAAAGTCAAGTTCAAGAATGATCATGACAAAAGTGCTTTGGAGTTGGAGCATTTATGTCAAGGCAATACTCTCAGCAACCAAGGGGATTGGATTGTAACAAGAGCAAGACCCCATCAATTCACAGAGTATTTGAGGAGGGAAAATGAGGTAGAAGTTGAAGTACAAGTGGATGGAGTGTAGGTAGAAGTAGAGGTGCAAGTTGATGAAGATATGGAGTATCAAGCAACACATGAAGACTTTGCTCCTAAAGATGTTCCCTCGATAAGTACATCATCAAGGGGGCTGGTGCCAATCTTGAATTGGATCTAGATGTTCAGACACCCTTGATGATTTCAAAGGAAAGTACCGGATGTCCTCCTAGTAGGAATTTCTCTTTTTGGTCTGCTTGCATAGAGGTAGTTGTCATTTAATCCGTTGGGACTTGGTGCTAAAACAAAGAAGAAGATGTCAACTCAAATACCACCACCACAAACCCTAAGGTTCAGCCAGTAGTTTTTAGGTAAAAAGAAGGAAAATCCTGATTTGCCATGTTTCCCAATTTGAAACAAGGTGGACAGCTAGTGGTTTCCATCAACTATATGGAGTTTAGGTTAAGAAACAACCATTTGCAACAACTTTTCAAGGTAAAGACATGGATTGGTTTAGCAATTATGGTATGGATACTTTAAATACATATCATGATCTAAGGTTGCATTTTTGGGAAGGTTAAGGAAATATAATATGGCTACTTTCAATACATATCATGATCTAAAGGTGGCATTTTTGGAAAGGTTTAGGAAATATAAAACTCAAGGGGATATATTAGGGAATATTAAAGATATCAAACAAAAGAATGTGCTAGTTGAAGACTATGCTCAAAAGTTTAGGAATCTGATGAAATGACTGAATCAGGAAAATACACCATTAGTAGAGATGCAGGTTTCTTATTTCATAAAGGGCTTGAAGAGAAGGATTAGAGGCCCTATAGCTAATGTGGAGTTAGCACCTATGACATATTGGATACCATGATCAAAGCTACTATAAGTGTGGAAAGAAGGATTGGTACTTCTCATTCAAGGAGCAAGAAGAATGAATATTCTTTAATAAGGTATAGATGCAGACTCAAACAATGATAATGAGGATGCAGATAGTGATTCAAATTCAAAATCAAAAAATGATTCCAATGATTTGGATTATGAAGAGAGGAGTAGGAAAAGGCCTAAGAAGAAGAAAACAAACTTAGAAAAGAGCAAGGAGAGGATAGCAAAGGAGAGAAATAAGACAAAGCCAAATGACAATAGATTGGATAAGAAGATTAAGCACAAAAAGACTTAAGTCTTTCTGACATTAAGAGGAAGGAGAAGTACTATGAAATATGTTAGAGGAATGGTCATGAAGCTAGAACTTACCCCAATTTTTTATGGCACAACAAGTGTTAGTGATGTAGCCTAGGCTAAGAGTTATGCAGCCTACGGTAGTTAATTAGGTAATTATTGACACAATGCATGAAAGACCCTTTAGGGTACCTAGAAGAATGCCAGCAAGATAGCCATGGGGAAATTGTCAAGCACAACAACAAACTACTCAAATAGGAGCATGCCATTATTGTGGAGATCAATGACACTTCGTAGAGCCAAACTATGAAGTATGGGCAAGGCATAGGATTGAGAGAGGAATGCCAGTTTAGCAAGGACCCGCAATGAGGGAAGACTTGCAAGAGCACCTCATCAACAACATCCACTTGCCCTAGTAGGAGTACTCCTCATAAAGCTACCTAACCAAGATGAGCAAAGGAAACCTCCTCAACTCAAGTGTAAGATCAAGAAAGGGCAAAAAAGTTGTCAAGTAACCTAAGTGTTGTAAGTATGCATGTTCAATGTGACCGTTCTAATTGCATTAAAGTGGAAGATTGTCCTAAAGAAGCTATGGTACTAGCTATTACTAGAAGTCAAGTTGGTTTGAAACTTGATTGGTGAGAATAAGAGAAAGCCAAGAAAAGGGCAACTCAACAAGTCAAGTGGATGGAAAAGTAGTACTTGAGGAGATTGATGGTCATCAAGAGTGGCAAGGTACCCTGAATCCTGGTTAGGACAATCAACATCCTGAAGATAGGAATTCAGGAAAGATTCATGAAGTAGGTTTGGAAGAGTTATTTCAGGCACTAGCAAGATGTTCTTTGTAGTAACTCTAGATTAGATCTTAGATTTGATCCTTGGGTTAAATAAAATCTACTCCTTAAAATCTGACAAAAGCAACAAGAGATTCTTGAAGGCAAATTGTTTCAGGATCAAACAATTCCTGAATGTCAGGCAATAATAGCCACACAAAAGGAAGTTATGGACTATCAAGCTCCCACTATCCAAGTTGAATAAGTAGAAAAGAGGCATGTTGATGTCCTTCTTGATGGTCGTTTTACATCGAAGATACTTCCTAAAGAGACATATTTAGTCAGCAAGTAGGGAGAATTGTTACCAGCCTCATTCTAGGTGTGAAGGTGGCAGACCAAAGGATGGCCTGAAGTTCATGGTAAGGTTTGTTGTATTGAGAATGTAAAAAATTGAAGATTCTTACCACATACTCCCAGGAAGACCATGGTTCAAACTTTCCAAGTTGAGGTAGGACTGAGGGGATGATTATGTATGCATCCCAAAGGACCCAAAGAGATCATATTATCCACTATTAATAAAGTAATGTTGAGGAATACTTCTACACCTATGGCAGCTTAGAACATCAATCTTGTTGAAGAAGTGGAAGATGAGGAGGAGGAACTATTAGTACTAGTATTTGAGATAGATGCTGAGAGCATCATTCAGGGGTATTAGCCACACCTTAGAATTGCTAGAACTACACTTTTTGAACATCACACTATTCAACCTATTGATCAAATCCAATTATGAGTACAACAGCTTGAAGGTTTTTTTGTAGGTGAAGAGCTATCAAAGTTTCAAGATAGGTCAAGAAGTGAGGAGTTTATGGTGGTTCAAGACCCTAGAACTAGCCATCCTAGATCTAGGTAGCAAGGGAAACCTACTCAGCAAGCTGAGGAGAACTAATGTATGGACAATTCTAATGTACAAGATGAAGAAGAATAGAGGGATATTATTCAAACTAAGCAAAGATATGAACACATCATGAGTAAGTATGCAAGAGTGGTGAAGGATGAAATGTAGGAAGTTAACCTAAATTTGGAAGGAGAGCCTAAACATATCAAGGTCAGCATACATGCGGATTAGAGCTTCAAGGAAGATCTCATTAAGCTATGCAAAGAGTTTCAGGATATCTCTGCATGGAACTATATGGATATGAAGAATCGATCTAAAGAAGGATGCTAAGTGTAACGTGCCACGCCCGAGCTTTCCTTGGCGGTATGTTCTTAGTAGCCCATCAAGAGATGTCTTAGGAAGCATCGTCTGAGATTTTGATAAAACCCTTGGAGTTTGCTAACTAGGCTTGCTTGAGTCTACCCCGCAGTAGTGGAAGTTCCAGCCGCTCCCACGAGGATTGACCTGATTTTTTCTAGTCAAATCTATTACTACTAGCTAATTAGTATAAGAGGATTCTAAAGTGATGCGAGTCTAGCTTTCTGGTTTCTAATGGTTCATCAAGTGCGATTTTTATTCCTTCTTAGGAAAGCTCTTGGCTTACCGAGACCGCCTAACCATAGGTCTAGATCTGCCGCCGTCAGGGGTCCATCCTCCCACTTCCCTCGAGAGAGTAGTTTTAGTTATCTAATTACCTACCACTTTAGGTTCAACATATAAAAACATCTTCTTTGAATTATCTCCTGATACAAATTTATTGCACGCTTTTAATTCACGACACAAAAACAGAGTAAAACAATTTCTTCTTAATAGTTCTTTTCAAAAAGAAAAATAAAGACCTTTACAATGTTTTCTGTTCAAAGTATTATTCTCTCCAAGTTTCGTTCCCTAACTAATATTGGAACTTCCAAGACACAGTCTGGGAATTGAAGGGTGGTTGGTAGTTTGTAAGAGCCTAAGGAGTTTGTAACTAGAGCCCCTTGGTATCCTCACCTCCTCCTCCTGCCGACTAGAGTTCCCTACGACAAGACCTTCCACGTCATGATTGGTCTATTCTCACTAATGCAAAACAAAAGAGAAAAACCCCTTGGAGTAGGTTTTATTCATGCTGGCCTTGGGGAGGTCTAGTGCCATTAGGAACACTGCCTCAGTCGGCATTTTGTGCTCACTCGAATATTGCCTCAGTCGGTGATCTATACTCAGTCATCCATCTTTTAGCCTAATGATTTTAGAAAAGATCAGTACCTAGCATGCAATCACAAAGATCTTTATTTCGAATGCATTATACCTAAACTTCTAATAGGTTTATTTCCAAGAAAAATCTTTTCTTTCCAAAAATTCATTAGGGGAGTTTTGAGGTCTCGAAAATGCCCTGTAAGAGATCCTAGAGAGAGAAAAAAATTTACGAAATAAAATCATTTTATAGAAATTTTAAAAGGTTTATATTTTGGTAAGTTAAAATATCAAAATTCGTTAATAAGTCATTGTCGCGATATTCTCGTGGTCACATCAAACCTAGAAATCTAGGTCGCCATAAAGTTGGCAAGGTTGTCATAATGAAGATCTTACCTCTCCTCATTAAAGTGAAAAGTAATATTCAATTTGAATTTTGGTGGATACTCGATTGCCTCCCTCCATCGTTTCTGTCTTCTTTTTTTCTCCTCCTTATTAGTCTCTTCTTTGTTTTCGTTCTTGCTTCTAATCATATCCTTAGCTATGGATCAATCACCCAATGATCTCTGTAACTCAGCTATGGATCAATCATCTAATGATCTCTGTAGCTCTCATAAAAGACCTCTCTATCATCTTCATATTGAGTTGGACAGTGAGTATGAACCGATAAGAAAGAGAACAAAATCTATCACGGTTACAGAGTCTATGAAACATATACTGAGGTTTGAAGGAAAGAAGAATATTGATCTTTGGTTAGATGAAAAGCTATATCCCAAAGATCCTAGCAGAAATAGCACTCCTCCTTTCTATAATAGCTCGTCATTAATGAGGTTTATTGGTGATGGCTACAATGGATTTTTAGGTTATACACTTAATCTTGTTGCAGAAAAGGATATCCTTGGACTAGAGAAACATCTTTTGATGAAACACAATATAGAGTTGTTACAGAAGCTAGAGGATTGTCAACAAAAAATTCATTCATTGGAAAAGTGTATCAAAGCTTATCAACAAAAGCAAACTTTATTAGGCCTTCGAAATCGACAAAGAGCTCTTAAAAATATTGAGAATCTCAAACGAGGAGGAGGAGGCTGTGGTAAAAGAATCCAAGCAACAAGGTATATTTTTTTTCACTTGAAAAATCTTAAATATGGCTTTATTTAAACTACTTGCATTGATTTGTGATGTTAATTTTGCTTAGATCTCTTCTACAACCAAATGCAAGTGAAAGAGATTCTTTAAAAGCAGCTCAGTTTTATTATCATCTTCTTCCTTCAGTGGTTTCAAAGGATATTTTGGAGAAGAAGAAATTTAAAAAGGCAAAGAAACAATGCTTGGAGTCATTTGTGAAGGATCATTCTTTGGATTCTGAGTTAGTACAGAAGACACTGGATAGTATTGGTATCAGTCGAGATGCTTATATGCAACTTTTCCAACTTTTACAATCAAATATGAAGCAAGGACAGGTACACAATTGCATACTTCCGAAACCATTTGTGGTTAGGACTATCAGACAGAGAGTTAATAACAAAGTGATGGAGATTCTAGGTGAGCCTTTTCATATCAAGGCTAGCTTCAAGGGCAAGAAAAAGGAGGTTACATTCAATGAATTTAACAATATTTTCCTTGACTTGCCCACCCTACAATGCTTAATGATCAAATTTTATGACTTGTCAGTAGCAGAGGCACAGGGAGTGGCTAGATTTGTGATTAAACTTGATGAAAGTGAGATTCTGAAATGTAAAAAATTGGAGAGAATCTCTATCACCTTGATGAGTAGAGCACTTTCGTCAAGTCATTGCAATCACTCAACATCATTTAGTGTTCAATCTGAATATAACATCTGGTGGCTAGGAGCATTTGAGGTAGATACTGAGAATTTTGATATACTATATTGGGTTTTTCATCAAACATCAATACCTAATGTTATTCAAAGGCAACAAGCAGGAGAAGAGCTATTTGTTGAAGGATTAGGGAACTACAGGATTGAGTGGCACATAGCTGGTGACCTAAAGACACTCAAATGTATGTATAATGTATCAAAGGGAGCTAACTCGAGATCTCCTTGCTTATACTGCATGTCACCAGCTGTAGAGTTAAACTCAAGCAATTGGAATAGAGCTCCCTCTAGGCACAATAAGGATCCACAGTTTAAACCAGTCTTGGACATTCCTTTAGCGAATGCCCATATTTGTACACTTCATGCACTTTGCAGGATAATCGAAAAGCTTGTTCATCTCTATATAGGATTTGCATGGAAGTTGAAGCCATTATCAACTAGAACAGATGCTATAACAAAGGTTGAAAAAGTTCTCTCTGCAATTGGTTTGCATGGTGGCAATGTTGTTATTGAACCAGATCTTCAAAAGTCTAAGGATGGTAATTGTGTCCCAAAAAAACCATCTATTGGTGGAGTGAAGGCTAGAAGGTTTCTAGGCTTTCATGGGAGACTTGGCAAGATAAACTCGAGAAATGGTGGCTCAACTATTAAATTTAATCAGTGGAAATCCCTACATAATGCAGTTAAGGATCACACTGATAATGGACAAGCTCGAAATAGAAAAGCTAAAGTTTGGGAAACACTAGACAAAGTGTTTTTTTATTGTGATAAGACTGAATGGAATGATGATGATCTCAAAGACTTTAAAAACCAATTGAACCTTTTCAAAAAGGCGATGACAGAAGCTTGGGGTGATCAACACTTTATTCACTATATGGTAAGAAGTTTGTATATGTTTGTTTCTTCATTGTCGAACTCATATAATGTTTTTTAATAACTTTCCTTATTTGTTGACTATGCAGCATATTCTATACAACCATGCTCCATACTTTATTAAACAATATGGATCTCTATCTATCTGGTCAACCCAAGGTATGGAAAAATCACATTATCAAGCAAGAACAAAATATTTCAGATAGACAAGACATGGAGGTGGAAGACACAAAGCCAACAGTTTATTAGAGGTCTTTCAATGGTTCTATCGACAAATTTGGCATAAATTCAAGCTTAAAGATACAACCACATCAAGCAATACATCATCTTTAGCAAGGACTATACAAATTGTTACCCAAAGAAGAAAAGATAGATATTTAAATTCTTGCGCAAAGCAAAGATTTACAGAATGGTTACAAACCAAACAAAGAGTTAGGAAAAGATGGGTTTCAAGAAACCCTTAATCTTTGGCATCTTCTAGTCTGATTGTGTTGCAGAAGAGTCCTTAGTTTCAAGCACCTCAACAGGGCCTTCAGTGGAGTCCTTGGTTTCAGGTAGCTCGACAGGGCCTCTAGAGGAATCTTTTGTTTCATCCCACTCAATAAGACCTCTGTATTTCAAAAACTCTTGTTTCCGATAGCCTGGAAGAAGCTTCAAATTCTTACTATCTCCTACATAAGAGAGCAAATAGGAGCCAAGAACTCCAAAATATCCAGCTCTAGATCCACTACATCCAGGCATAAAGCCAAAAACTCTTATGGCTTCTTCCTTCTCCACCAAAATGATCTTGTCCAAACCTCTGCTGAAAACTTGAGATCCAATTACCTTTGAGATAGCTCTCAAAGCCATCATTGGTAGACTTGGAGAGCTTGACAATCTACTATGATATATTACAATTGTTTGATTGTTTAAGTTTCCAATATAATGGCCAAGGCTTTGATTTTTTCCAAGCTTCATTGGCCTAGAGCCCTTGACCCTTCCAAGAAAGTTGTCCAGATCTTCAATCTCAATCTATAGAACAAACCACAACAGTACAAGATATAAGATATTTATCTATAATGCATAATAAAGTCTAACATAAACTCAATGGGTAACTTCGAATTATATTTCATACCTTAGGGTGTTCATCTTCTTCAAGAAGACTATCATCATAAAGATTTATTGAACTCTTGGGCTTCTCATCTGATGGAGACTTCAATCTCTCTTCATACCCTACATCATCAATATGAAGTTTCTTCTGGACCTGCAAGAACTCTTCTTCTGTAGGTAGCCCCCCTTTTCGTATTCTATGATCTGATTAATACATGTATGTAAGGCTATAGAGCTATCTTGGAAATTCTCTCCCTCAACATCAAGACTTGCTAGTGGTTCTTGTTCATAACCTATAAAATTCATGTCATTTTTGCCCCAACCTGCAAGGATTGCTAAGCAATAATCTTCTCTAAGATCAAAAAGATGTTGAATATCATTTAGCAACACATATCTCTTCTTGTTGATAAGATAAGCGGGAAATGTTGGAACACAGGCAAGAGGACCTTCTTCATCAACCTGTGCACTTGGCTCAATCTCCTTTTCTTCCACCATTGTGATATTGTCACTCTTGAATAAACCTACATCAAAACCTTGGACAAGTTGATTCTCAACATCTTCTTGGAACATCTCCTCCTTCTCTTCGACCTCCTTATCCATACTTGCAATATCCTCAGCTTTCTCTGTTGGTCTATATCTGGAGAAGAATTTTCCATGTACTGAAGATACACAATAAATCCAACGTCCTTGTGGATCAGAAGGCATTGGTGTTGGTACCTATGGAAAGGGCAACATGTTTCTTTCTTTCTGAATTCCTCATCAATGAGGTTGAACCTGCCGAGCAAAGTTGACCTGGATGTATTGGTGGCTCCCATGACATCACTATAATGAACAAATCCATTGACTTCCAAACCTTGCACATGTCTATCATAAAAACATCTGTACTCCTTAAGTTTATCATCAAGATCCTCCAATAACTCCTTCAAATCAAAAGGAACATTGAAAATTTCCCTGATATAGCAAAACTTGGAAGAATTTCCAGTGGTGTGTAAAAAATCAAAGAGCCTATCATCAGATGTCTCAATTATCTCCTCCTCATCCATTCCTTCCAGAGATAGCTTCCTCTTTGTCATCTTGACCAGAAAAATATTTATCCCTGAAAAAAAAAGCAGAATAGAACCAATATCCAATAAAACAAGATGGAACCATGGAAAGAGGCCCCAACATTGATTTTCCAAGACAAAAAAATCAAAAAATGAGAATTTTTTTAGTTGACCGGTGAAACACGAAAATTCAAGTGTGTAAGGCAAATGTCTGTGAAGGAATCGCGTTTCATCGGACACTAGCTTGAAGACAAAAATTATTCTAATATGTGGCCGGTGAAACGCGATACTAAGCAAAATATCATCAACAGAGACATTGTTTCGCATTTCACTGGTCAAAAATTGCAAATGAAGAAAAGAAACATGAACAATAAATAAATTCTATCGAAACACACAAATTGATGATAAAATCATTTTTGGAAAAGCTATGCTGCTTTTGAAAGATAGAAAGCACATAACATCTTTAATTGTTCAAGTGTTATAAAACATTCTTTCTATATTAATCAAATTTATTTTGTTAAAATGCTTGTAATAAAAAAAATTATTACCTATCAAAGATTGTTGAACTGCTCTCCACACAGGAAGCAAGGACCTTGAAGGGAAGTCGAGACGAAATTTTGGCAGAGAAGAAGACAATGTCAAAGAAATGGGTTTGAAATGCTTTTATATCGACCGTTAAGCATGTGGTGATAGTTCCAATGAAAAAGTTTGTGTAATAATGGAAAAATATGTGTACACGTGTCTGACTTAACACAGCGTAATAAACTCCTCAGAAGACGTGCGCATTCTCTTTTTCCAAAAATATGTCACACGTGTGTTAAATAATCCTTTTCCAAGTAAATAAAAATTTCCGGTAAGCGAGAGTACGTCACACGTGTGTTATTAACACTTTGCAAAGAACGTTGAGTCCATGCAAATTCACCGCCTTCACATTTCATCGCATTTCATCGCTACTCCATCTTTGTTTTTGGTGTTCCTTCCAGTCTCCAAGCATTTCCTTCCAATCTCCAAGCATTTCACTGCTTCCCCAACAAAGCAAACATTCGAGCATATTGTCATCTTTAGGCTGAGATTGTGAAGAACAAGCTAAAAAGAAGGTATGGTTTCTGCATCTTGCTTTTCAATAACAAGCTCCATTCAATGCATTGTTTTGATACTTTTCCTTAATCCTTTATGTTATTATTAGCTTATGACCACTACAAAAGAATTTTTTCCACAGTAAAAGCATTCCTTAATATTGTGGATATTTAAGGAAATCTTCAAATTTCCTCCCTAATTCTGTGGATATTTTATGTAATCTTAAAAGCTTTCCTTGGATCAAAGCTCTTTTTTCTTGGTTTTGTCAATTTTTATGCTATTCATGAGCTGTCCGGTGAAACGCGAAAATAAGGTACTTCAAGCAGGTTTCCTGGCTTAAATTCGCGTTTCACTGGACACAATGGACAACAAGTCCGGTGAAACACGAAAAGAAGCAGCTGCAAGGAGGCGCCTTGCTTGACACTCGCGTTTCACTAGACAGCTCGAGAAAAATTCAGCTGATACGAGAAAACGCCATGCAGCATAGATAACTCTTGTCTGGGACTCGCGTTTTGCTTTACATGCTGGAGAAGAAGTAACATATGTTTTTTTGGCAGATGGCTAGGACTAAGGCAACAGCAAGAAAAGAGAAGATTGATCCTAGGGATTTAGCATCAAAGATTCATCAGTCTTCAAAGCCTCAGAAGCTCTCTAGAAAGTCAAAGCCAAGGAGAAGGTTTTCTCAAAATGTCAGGTGTCTAAGGGAGATTAGGAAGGCAGTAAATGCTCTTGAAATGCAATTCCAAAGTTGTCTTTTCAGAGGCTTGTCAGGGAAATTTGTGACAGATATAGTTTGGATAGTTTCAGATGGACAAGAACAGCTCTTAACTGTATACAAGAAGCCATAGAGGATTTTCTAATTGAGTTTTTCCAAGATGCCTACATTTGTGCTGCTCATGCTCATAGGCTCACACTCATGGACAAGGGCATGGTAATTCTTAGGAGGCTAAGATATAGATTTTCAAAGGTCCTTGAGCCAATTCCCCTCACTGATATGAAGACATTTAATATCCTTAATGTGCCCCCAGCTAGAAGAAAGAAAGATGATTCTGGTGTCAGGGTTGAGGATGTCACCCATGAGAAGGATACAAGGCAACATGAAAAAGAGGAGAAGGCTAAAGAGGAACAAGCAGATAAATGGAGAGAGTATAGGAGGCAAAGGGTTGAAGAAAGGGAAATAGAGCAACGAGAGTCCTTTGAAAATGAGCTAGCCACCCTTCTTGAAGCAACTAATCCAAAAGGATTCAGTGTGTTTTGTTTCTTACCTGGTGACTTAGGCAAAAGAACTGAGGTTATCTCTGATGCTGCATGTGTTCAGATTCTTAAGGATAAAAGAAGAGAAGTAAATGACAGTCTTATTCTTGCTGGCCTAAGGTATGTCCATCCATAATTACTTATACTTTTTGATATTTTTTTAGCAATAAGATTTTTCTTGTTTATACTCACTATTTCTATGCCTTTTCTAGGTGTATAATGCATGAGTTTCCTTTGGATATACAACAAAAAATTGAGGTTTTTGATCCATCTATCTCATTCTTTATGAGGAATGAGCTTGATGCAAGTTTTATTGAGCACTGGCTCAATTTGATTGACTTCGATACTTTGGAGCTGCTTATAATTCCATATAATGAAAAGTAAGTGATTCAATATTCTATTAGAGTTTTTGAGATTTTATCCTACTAATTTGTTGAGATATGATTGCTTTTAGTTCTCATTGGAGCTTGATTGCAATAGACCTTGTGGATAAGCAATGCTTTTTAATCAACTCTATGAAAGGAAGCCATGGAAATGCTAAATGGTAAGTTATATTATCCAAGGGCTCCTTGATATTTCAATTCTTTTTTTTGTAAGTACTCTAAATTTCAACATATTTTATATACAGAGGTGCCAAAAGATTAATTGAAGAGCTAGAGAAAAGACCCCCTATGCCATCTGATTTGCTTGCAACAATGCAATATAGACAAGTTGCGGTAAGTTATTCATTAAAATAATTGAAACATGAGTTTATTCTATGAACTACCATTCGTCCTCTTTATAGTTTTACTTTGTGTTGGTGGTTGCAGTGTCCCCATCATGATGATAGCCATTCTTGTGGCTGGAGGGTGATTGCAAATGCTAGAAGAATGGTTAACTTTGTTTATCTTAATGATGATAAACATGTAAAGGTAATATGAAAGATGCTAAACTTTAAGATAGATATTAATTGCAAATAGTCCATTGATGATAAAAATGTAGTCTATTGTAAGAACAATAATGAACTAAAACTCTTTTTTCTATAAATGTGTGACAGTTTTCGAAGGATTGCTATACATCTGAGCATATTTGGTACATCAGAGCAAAGCTCTTGAAGTATATGATGGTCAATTGTATACAACCAACAACAGAGATTGGTGGGGATTTGCACCATGAAGGAGATGCGGTGCCTATAACCACGGAAGGCAAATCCACAGCTTCAACACCTTCTATACCGAAGACATCAAAGAAAGGCAAAAGGACTCCTAGAAAGGATAGTTCTCCAAAAAAGAAATAGCTTTGCCATATCGCCTTGTAGGCCTTCATATATAGAAATTTGCCCTTCAGCCCTTGTATATCTCATAGAGATGGCAGATAGACATCTGCTACAAAATTTGTACATGTATTTTATATTGATAGTAAAGATATCTTTTCTTGAATGTCATTGCAGTGTATTTTATTTTCTCTCCTTTTCGATATCTGCAAAAAATAAATTACAAATGTTTGTTAGTTAGAAAGTGAGATCTTGATGTACATCTAAGTAGATATAATATGATGTGAAAACTTACTCGTTTCTTGTCAAGTTGGAATACAAAGGAGCATGGTAGTTCAATGTCTTCATTTTGTAAATCCATCCTCACTTGATGTAGCGTACATGATTTTTTGATCTTTAAGATTGCAATAATATCCTCGTTGAACCAAATATCAAGATCCACAATAGGATCCTTGCTGAAATCATTAAGATTCTGGTCTAAAGCAACTAGACTACTACCAACAAAATGCCATCGACTATAGTAAAAGCTACGGATAAAATTTTGAGTAGCAATCATATATTTACAAGCTATAGAGTCTTGATCTATCTTACATATAATTTTTCCTTCTGTCCTTGTATCCCATCCTTCATCAACAAATTGTATGATATGATCATATGTTAGTCTCTTCACTGAAAGCATGGTTTTTGTTATTCTTATCTCCATATTAGAGAAGAAATCAATAAATATATTAATAGGCATAAATAAAGTATCTTTGCTTAGCCTACTTGAGATATTAGATTTTAGTGCTTTCTGGATCTCAGAAAATATCTTACATCTATAGCCCTCACTAGTAGCTGGACTTGGCAAAGGCCACTCAAAGCTTGAAAAATCTGGCAAAGGAAGGAGTTTTATTGATCCCCATTGGCAACGCCGCATAGGAATAACATAAGAATGGTCATAAAAGAATATTCCATTCTCTGCAAGCTCTGTCTTCTTTCTACCTCTATACATTTCTTCTCCAATTGAACCATGTATAACATCAATAACATCAATAATAGATTCCACTGGTTGCCATTCCTCAAGATTAGAGGGATAGACATCTACAAGACAAACAAATATTATAATGGAAAAACCTAAACCATGTTTAAGAAAGGAAAAACTTTAAGAATCAAATTCTTACAATTTGGTCTATGCATTGGAAGCTTTGAAGATCCAGGTTTCAAACACAGCTCTCTATGCATGAACACATGTTGCACTAGTACCTCTTTGATACTATTCTTATTTGCTCCAAGCTTAAAATCTCAGATTCTGCCCTTCCAAGCAGAGATAAACGAGCTCTCATGTCTTTGCCTTTTTCCACGTTTTGCTTGTTGCATGGTGATCCAACTACCTTTGATAATGATAGTAGGAATCCATCTTCCATCAGTTTGGAATGAGTTAAACACTGATATGGATGTGATTTGGGAGCTTGGACGCCTTGTTGAAGGTCGAATTTTTGTATCCATGGTAGAAGAGAGAGATACATGCACACACACACACACACACACACACACACACACACACACACACACACACACAGAGGACTAGGCTATCATAACGGAGGGAAAAACAATAGAGGAATAAAAGAAAGGAGGGAAAAAACTGAGCGCCATGCTTTTCACCAATTTGAATTTCGATTACATCAGTCATTATCATTAATCTAGAAACATCATTAAATAAAAGTAGCCGAGACTCTATGCCATTAATGCAAAAGATGTCATAATCACGAATATAAGAGACTAAAAATACATAATAAAAATACAAATTCGTAATATTATCATATTTATATATTTTTGTAAAATGATTTTTTAATTTTTTTAAATAGAAGTTCCGTTACGGAGGCTTTGCTCTTATTAGTCTAGAGCACTCTCTCTCCACATCCTAAAAGGCATTTTCGAGACCTCAAAACTCCCCTAATGAATAACATCGGGACAAATTAGCATAAGTGGCAATACTTAATAACATCAAGACAAATTAGTGTAAGTGGCAATACTTAATAACATCGAGATAAATTAGCATAAGTGACAAAATTAGCGTAAGTGGCAATACCTTACAATAGTGTTCCTCGATTTCCCCTTCCCTGGGGACTAGTTTGGATTGAATCTAAACAAGAATTTCATACTTGAGAATAAATCCCTTGGATTTTTGTGGGTCCTTGCCCACAATAAAAGAAAATCTTGGAAAAATATCCTTTGGTAATTTCATCTCAAGGTCTCTTATATACCAAGGATTAGTGTCTGTGATTATCCATCAGAGATTTCATTTGATCAACACAAAAATTAAAAATATTAAATATTTTAGGGACACAGTACCTTCCTTGTACTCGCTTAGGTTCATTTTGTACAAACCCAAGTTACCCCTTGGAATTCACAGTTAAGAATTCCTCAAAGAGATTATATATGGGAATAAAATAAAAATCTTATTTTACGTATGCAACTTTTGTTGCCTGTTCATGGGATAAAGGCATGCTAACTATTTTTATTTAAGAAAAATAGTACTTGAGGATCCATGTGACAGGTGCTTGGTTGATGGTATTCACAGCTTTGTTTGTAATCCCCATACTCGCCATTCCGTTTGTAGTAATTGTGTTCGCATCATTATTGAAAACTCCTACTTCTGGGACCTTCGTAACTTTCTTGTTTGAGGCCATGGTCTTTAATTGTGAGATCACAAAAGGGAAATCTGGTGAAGGACCTTGGGGGTAATTAGATTGACAGCAGGGGAAGGCGATCACCAAGAATTTTGAGAAATTGAGAAGAGTCTTGATTCCACAGGGGAATAGGATAAAAGGGATGGAAAAATTGAATTTGAGAGCTCATGGAGTATCATCCTTATCTTCTTGACAAGAAATTCCCATGCTCATGCTTCTCTTACCCCACTCCCTCTTGCTCTATACTCTTGAGAAGGGCCTCTTCCCTCTTGCTCGGACTGCCCTCAATGGCTCCCCATGCCTCGTATTTATAGCTAAATTGAAGAAGAAGGGTTGTGGCTAAGAAGAAGAGCTCCTTATGGAAGGGATCTTGGCAAAATCAGCAATATGAAGCTTTTAAGATGCAATCTGATGTTGGTGGTGATTTGATTTTTGAGGTCCAAAGAGGTTGCTAGAGATGCCATGACTGATTCACCTGGCTCTCAGATGATCTTGCTTCATCCCCAAGCCTCTCGTCGAACTGAGAAGAGGGGGAGATTGCTGGAGTTAATTGCTAAATCTCTAGAGCTGAATTCAAGCTTTTAGATACAGAATCGGAGATGCCAAATTGGGGGGGGAGGGGGGGTGGGGGGATAGTGCACCGTTTTTTCATTTAAAAAAAGGGGGGGGGGGGGACAGATCGTCGTCATCTTCCTCTCTTTCTTCTATTTTCTCAAGATTTTTAAGCTTTGAGGCTTAAAGCTTTTGTGATTTATCTCTACTTACCAAGTTTTAAATGTGTGTAGTCAAATTAGACTTATAGCTCCTAACTCTCGTTCACGCGGTCACTTCTGTGATGGATGGCTACCGTCTTTGTTAATTCAAGAAAATTTCAAGTTAGGATCCTTGGGTCTTTTTGCTCAAGATCTTCTCTATTTAATGATTCTGGAGTCCTTTAAGTCCAGTCTGCGAGAAGTCGGAAGATTTTAAATTAAAGTCGGGATATCACACAAAGCCAATCATCCAAAAGAAGTATAGAATGAACCCAAACTATGCTAAGCAAGTCAAGGAAGAGTTTGAGAAGTTGTTGAGGGTTGGTTTCATCAAGCTAATTAATGAAGTGATATGGTTATCTCCTATTGTTGTGGTACCTAAGAAGAATGGGAAGATTAGACTATGTGTGGACTACAAGAAGCTAAATGAAGCCACAACTTTAGATCCTTTCTTGATACTGTTTATTGACTCTTTGCTTGATGGTGTAGCAGGATGTGAGAGGTATAGTTTTTTAGATGGATTTTTAAGATATAATCAAATCAAGATGCATCTAGATGACATGGATAAGGCTATTTTCATCATCGAATGGGGAGCCTATGTTGGTGTTGTAATGAATTTTGGCCTTAAGAATGGACCTTCAAAGTTCCAAGGAGTTGCACACAAGACATTTGACCCATACTTGACGACCTTCATGACAGTGTTTATAGACAAATTTTGTGACTTTGGCAAGAGGAATGAGCACTTGAAGCATCTTAGGCTTTGCTTTGAGAGGTCAAGAAGTTTGGCATGTCCCTAAATCCTTTCAAGTCAGCTTTTGCAACAAGAAGGAAGGGCTCTTGGGCCATATCATGTTTGAAGAAGGTATGTTAGTAGATCCCAAAAATATAATAGCAATAGAGAAGACCAAAGCTCTATCAAATGTGTAGGAAGTCATGAGATTTGTTGGCTAGGTGAAGTGACATAGTAGATACTTGAACTATTTATCACATATCTGTTCTCCCCTTACCACTTATCATGAATACGTTGTACAAAAGAGGTGTTGACAATGTACCAAAGAGGTGTGTGGCTAAGTATGAACAGCTAGTAGTCCTTCATGAGGCCCATGCCGCTAGAGACTATCATGAGGTCACATTTTTTGAGAGATTACATGCAAGAAAATTTTACAGGAAGGTTTGTGGTGGCCTAAATTTGTCTTAAAGGATGTCCACCAATATGGTAAAGAGTGTCTGCAATGTTTGAAGGAGAGTCAACCTCTTGATAGGGATAGGATGTAGGATCATCTTATGTTACTATTTGAGCCATTTCAAAAATGGGAGATAGATTTTTTTGGACCTATCAAGCAAGTTGCAAAGAGGACATGTAATTAGTATATTTTGGGGTATAGCACTGACTACTATACAAAATGGGTAGAATCCTAGGCTGTAAAAGACAATTAGGTAGTTAGTGTAGCCAGGTTTTATATATTTATACTTCATGACTAGGTTTAGATGCCCTAGTTAGTGATAGGGGCAAGTACTTTTTGAATCAGGTCATTCAGGAATTGACAGCCATACACATGATTTTACACAAGAAGTATACCCCAAACCATCTATAGGCTAATGGGCAGACAAAGAGTTCCTATAAGATTCTGCTTTGTATCTTGAAGAAAATAGTTGAGGATAATAGAAAGGATTGGGATGCAAAGTTGGACTCTACATTATGGGCATTTAGGATTGCATATAAGGTTACAACTAGACTCACACCCTTAAGGTTGGTGTATGGCATAGAGGTTGTTGTGCCCATGGAGTTTGTAGTTTCCTGCTTAAGGATTGTTGTAAAGCATAAGATGGATCCTGAAAGATCAATGAAACATAAGCTAGAAGAGCTCCTGAAGTTGGAAGAGGACCAAGTGTTAGTGTGGTGTATAACTCAAGACTTTGAAATTTTCCTAGTAAACTAAAATTGACCATTTACCATGTTTAAAGATTTGGATCAAGGAACATTTTTGTTGAAGGATTTGAAGGGTAATATCCTTAAACTTGCTATTAATGGGTTTAGATTGAAAAGAATGGTACAAGCATATTATATCCCTTTTCATCTCATTATTCCTAGTTGGGGTCATGGTTCAAACAAGGACATACACTTGGGTGAAGAGGCACAAGACTATGAAAGTGAAGTGACATTTGGCACAAAGGGGGAAAACTTTCAGTTAGACTTGGACTTGGCAAAGAAAATGGATCATGAGAGTTCTTGTTTCTCCTTCTCACATCACCTTTGGAGGTCCGCAGTATTGTTGACGCCATGACACATATACCAAGAGATCATCTGCGCATAAGCTGGCTATGTCTAAACATGCCAGAGCTGACTTTGATAATGAAGAAGATGATGATTTTGGTGATGTAGGGATATCTCAAGAAAGGCAAAGTAACACCAAATAATGCCAATATTCTTCCTAGCACAACCAAGATGGTAACTGCATTTGTTGATTCAACACTTGTAATCAGCATGAACCGTGAATGGTTGGAGAAAGTTGGGCTATTTTCATATGCTTGTTTTCCATGGGCAAAATGGTCAATGAATATCCATGCATCCATCAAGTTGGATATTCTTAGGCAAACCAATGGTCGGATTGTAGGCAAGATAGACTTGACAATGGAAATTATGCAAGGTATTTGCTTTACCTTTGAATTCTAATCCGACCAGTTGGAGATGTTTTGAGGAGCAAACGCACGAGGTATTTGGGGATCCCACAGGGCCAAGAGATATTTATGTCATGAAAAAGATTGATTAAATTCATAAGTTGCAACTTCATTGGTTTATGGAGAGGTTTATGTTGTTTATCAAGACTAATAACATTGGATAAGAAACTTATGGGATTATATACTATGCTGAGCATGTGGCCATGCCAAATTAGTTAGGATTTTTGTTGCATAGGCTTATGGGAGAGATTAAAGTGTCTAAATCAAGAAAGTTGTTTCAAAAATCAAGGATGGGTTGTTTCTTGGCTGCTCTTTATAAGTATGTTAGATCTCTATATCCCAAGCTTACTCCTGAATTTCTCTTGCGATCACTTATAATGATATGAAGGGTAATGTGATTGATATGGATGCTAGTGTGGATGATCAAAAGAATAGGAATGACATGTTGATGCAGTAGAGGATATGTTTGATTGGGATCAAGCCAAGCAAGCCATCTATAGGAATCTTGTACAAGTGGGATATGATGCAATGTATACTAAGAAAATTGCTTTCGAGTTTGCATTGGATACCTTCATGGATATTATGAAAGAGTACAACTTGCATGAGGGTAAATAGGGTGATGAGCTTCATGCAAGGAAGAAGGTTAAAATTGGCAAAATTTAGATTGATAACATACATGAGAAGGATACATTGCAACATTGTGGTTCAAAAGCTAGTGATTTTCATGCTTGATGTGAAACTTGTATGGATACTCATGTGGATGCCACTATGAGCAATGTTCCTTTTTTGCCTCTGTGAATTCTATGGTTCAAGACTTGACATTGACTAGTATGTCAGACATATTGGAAGTAATGCATAAACTCTTGGGGTATTTATAGTAATATGATAGAGGTAGTGTCATGAAACATACATTTGACAAGAGTTTATAGGCTCAGTTGGTTCTACAGCAATAGAGGTTTGATAGTCTAGCACAATAGTTACAAGTTAAGCATTAAAGTTGCAATGTGCTGAGAAGATTGTAGAGTTGCATTATGTAATTGAGAAGGATAAGATTCGTGCAGTTCTCTTTGAGAAGCAGACTAATGAGCTTCAAATGAAATGTATGGCTAAAATTCATGCATTTATGGATAAATATGTTCAACTATAGGTTGAGCATAGGTTGTTGCTTGAGATATTCTAGCCATTGCTGGTTGTGGAGAAGAAGATTTTGGAGAATATTGAAGTGGAGGTGGATGAAACTCTTCTATTTAAATCAAAGCTTCGTGATACGAGGAATGCCTTATTAGCTAAGGTAAAGAATGCTTCGGAGACCATGGCATAGAAATTTATTGGAGTCATCTCTCAGCCTTATGAGATGCTCAAATATTCCTTTGTTTCAATTGTTGATGCTTCTTTGGTATAGGAGAAGGAAGCTTTGACACATAAAGTTCATGAACTAGAGACTACATGTATGGAATTGAATGCTAAACTAGATTGTGCTTTGGAAACCTAGAGAAGTAATGATGATTATATTGCATCTTTGTTGTAGTAGAGGGAGTTAAAGAGTGTTGATAGAGATGCCATGCCCAAGGAAGTATTTGATCATTAAGCATTGTAGGGTGGGCAAGTCAAGGAAAATATTGTTAAATTCATTGAATGTAACCTCCTTTTTCTTGCCCTTGAAGCTAGCCTTGATATAAAAAGGCTCACCTAGAATCTCCATCACTTTGTTATTAACTCTCTGTCTGATAGTTCTAACCACAAATGGTTTCGGAAGTATACAATTGTGTACCTGTCCTTGCTTCATATTTGATTGTAAAAGTTGGAAAAGTTGCATATAAGCATCTCGACTGATACCAATACTATCCAGTGTCTTCTGTACTAACTCAGAATCCAAAGAATGATCCTTCACAAATGACTCCAAGCATTGTTTCTTTGCCTTTTTAAATTTCTTCTTCTCTAAAATATCCTTTGAAACCACTGAAGGAAGAAGATGATAATAAAACTGAGCTGCTTTTAAAGAATCTCTTTCACTTGCATTTGGTTGTAGAAGAGATCTAAGCAAAATTAACATCACAAATCAATGCAAGTAGTTTAAATAAAGCCATATTTAAGATTTTTCAAGTGAAAAAAAATATACCTTGCTACTTGGATTCTTTTACCACAGCCTCCTCCTCCTCGTTTGAGATTCTCAATATTTTTAAGAGCTCTTTGTCGATTTCGAAGGCCTAATAAAGTTTGCTTTTGTTGATAAGCTTTGATACGCTTTTCCGATGAATGAATTTTTTGTTGACAATCCTCTAGCTTCTGCAACAACTCTATATTGTGTTTCATCAAAAGATGATTCTCTAGTCCAAGGATATCCTTTTCTGCAACAAGATTAAGTGTATAACCTAAAAATCCATTGTAGCCATCACCAATAAACCTCATTAATGACGAGCTATTATAGAAAGGAGGAGTGCTATTTCTGCTAGGATCTTTGGGATATAGCTTTCCATCTAACCAAAGATCAATATTCTTCTTTCCTTCAAACCTCAGTATATGTTTCATAGACTCTGTAACCGTGATAGATTTTGTTCTCTTTCTTATCGGTTCATACTCACTGTCCAACTCAATATGAAGATGATAGAGAGGTCTTTTATGAGAGCTACAGAGATCATTAGATGATTGATCCATAGCTGAGTTACAGAGATCATTGGGTGATTGATCCATAGCTAAGGATATGATTAGAAGCAAGAACGAAAACAAAGAAGAGACTAATAAGGAGGAGAAAAAAAGAAGAGAGAAACGATGGAGAAACGATGGAGGGAGGCAATCGAGTATCCACCAAAATTCAAATTGAATATTACTTTTC
The DNA here is from genome assembly GCF_053477565.2 of Lygodium microphyllum. Classification (NCBI taxonomy): domain Eukaryota; kingdom Viridiplantae; phylum Streptophyta; class Polypodiopsida; order Schizaeales; family Lygodiaceae; genus Lygodium; species Lygodium microphyllum. The sequence goes on from NC_141160.1 coordinate 71,303,251, forward strand.
ACTTTAATGAGGAGAGGTAAGATCTTCATTATGACAACCTTGCCAACTTCATGGCGACCTAGATTTCTAGGTTTGATGTGACCACGAGAATATCACGACAATGACTTATTAACGAATTTTGATATTTTAACTTACCAAAATATAAACCTTTTAAAAATTCTATAAAATGATTTTATTTCGTAAATTATTTTCTCTCTCTAGGATCTCTTACAGGGCATTTTCGAGACCTCAAAACTCCCCTAATGGAGAGAGAGGGGAGAGGGGGGAGTGTAAGAGAAAAGAGGGAGAGTGAGAGAAAAGAGAGAGAGTAAGAGAAAAGAGAGAGAGAGGGGGGGAAGGGAGAGTAAGAGAAAAGAGAGAGAGAGAGAGAGAGAGAGGGGGGGGGAAGGGAGAATAAGAGAAAAGAGGGAGAGAGAGAGAGGGAGGAAAAAGAGAGTAAGAGAAAAGAGGGAGAGAGAGAGAGAGAGAGAGAGAGAGAGAGAGAGAGGGAGGGAGTTTTTCCCTCTTTGAAGGCTTCCAAGCTTGCCGTCTTTCTTTCCCCCCTCTTAGAGAGGGTTCTCATGAACAATCTCCTCCCATGAGGAATCATCTCTCTTGTAGCCTAGGTGCGTAGCCGTGAAGCAAAAGCCAAATTATACAATGCCTCCCAAGCAAAGCAAGGTCCAATCAAGCACGAATCCTGCTTCAATTGATGGAGCTGCGGGTCAAGGAACCGCGTCACTTGGTAACCAGGTGTGCCCCATAAATCCTACTTTGGTGGGAACTCTTAAAAAAATATGGACCAACTTCTTTGGGAAGGGGGAAGTGTTCTGGTAAAAATCTATGTTAACTAACCACCAATTAGGTTGCATTACTCAAGCATGTTGAAAAATAGTGTTTATTGCACTCTGGCATGACTTAGAACAAACAACTTGCACTAAAGATTTTGCATTTGTGCACATTGAAATCAAGAACTTTATTGTTTGAACTCGTAGTGCATTAGATTTATGCACTAGCATTTGGCATGCATAAGAGGTAAAAGAAACTGAAAAATGGGTTATCAGGATGATAAAGCATACCCATCCATAAGTGGAAATCATACTTTTTTTTTGCATCACGAAATTGGTTAAATTGAAAAGGTAGGAGTGAAAGCTTGAATCAAGTCCATGAGAATCGTGAGTGCTACAATAATGGGTTAAGTATGTTTAGGTCATTGCAACAATAAGCCGGGTATTGGGCTCCTATAATCCTTTAGAGAGATGTAGCTCGCACATGCATTAGGCCTGATGACTTCGTGTTCCTTGTACAAAAGAAAAATACAAGCCTCTATTTATGATTTGCATAAGTGCATTGAAAAGAAATTCCCAAGAGTAGAACTCCGCATTGCATCATTGTCCTTAGAAGGACTCGCATTTAGATTACGTGGTATCACGAACGGTTTCAGCTACACTCCTAGCGATCCATCTTAAAGATAGTTATAAGACATGCATATGAAGCGTTAACCTTAATTGCTCATGTAGTTCAATGAGATAAATCCTATATAGGGCTTAACTCGACTTATTTAGGGATTAAAGATAATTGAGCCAATCTATTGTTAGTTCATAGGGGGACCATGAGACAAGTAAAACACTCACTGGTCTTTATTCTAATTCTGGCCTCGATAAAGCTGAAACAACCTTGAAGATATCACCTTTAACCATGACGCAATCTGTCATTAATACAAGAAAGTTCGAGTGTCGTTTCTTCCAAAGACAAGAATCTTGGATTAGAGACTTGCAAGTTAAGACAACTACCATCTAAGAACTATCGGATATAGAACCAATTGCATAATTGCTCGCTCCTATCACACAGGAGCGAGGTAGGAAAGAAGGTATTCCCTATTCCTCGGAGGATATTGGGAATTTCCACCAAGGCAAGAAGGACCAATGCCAAGCATCAAAGATAGGGACCCCACCTTAAGAGATGTCCCAAGCACTCGCCTGCACCATTGTTTGTGCTTGTAAGTTTAGGAACACCACTTGTAAAAGATTGTATAAACCCAAACTCATAAAAAAATGGGAATAATAAATCAGGTTGATTTTTTGGAGGGCACGCCAAACCACCCCTAGCTGGCCGCCAACCCTAGCTAGCCAATGGGGTTCTAAATAGCCGTGATGGGAACGTGGAAGGATGCTTGGATGCCAGGGGGCTCTGGCTGTAAATTCCTTGCCTTCGGGTCCTACTCAAATGATCTGCGTGACTCGAGATAGATTCTCAAGGGTCCTTGTTACTAGTGCAAGGCAGAATCTTGGAGGAAATAAAGTGCATCCTCACGGATTGCGGATATTGTTCGTTTGAAAAAGACTTGTATCTCCAATAAAATGCTAATATTTAGTTCACTTCCAAGGAACTAGTGTGAATTTGTTTTCGTGTCAATGCCACAAGGTTATGTAAACAAACCATGTTCCCTAAGAGGCTTAATTAAGGAAGTTGCTTTTACGTGTTGCACATAAATGTGATAGGGCTTATTAGATAACTAAAGTACGCCTATTCAAGGAAGCGGGTGGGTGGAACCCTCGATGGGTTTATCCTATGGTAGGGTGGTCCCAGAGAACTAGGAGGCTTCTCACAAGATTTTACCGTCATTCGACCTTTGGGCAGCGCAGGTTAATACCCGAATTCATACTGTTTTTGGGACTGGAATGGGGATTATGCCCTATGGGCAGAGAGGTGGAGTGACGCATCCCTCTCGTTCCTACTTCTACTTGAACCAAGTGGGGTATGGACTTGCTTTGGATTGGGTAACTCTGCATATCTAGTAGAATGACTAGGAAACCTTGACCACTAGGGATTCAAGATTCAAATCGATCCTAGTGGGTTTGGCCACGAGCATTCCATTGCGAGGCAAACTTGGGAAACCTGAGGCGACAAACCCCGTGACATTTCGTGGGAGTGCCGAGCGGCGACACTTAGATTCGTTTCTCGATGGACTGCCAAAAACGTGCTTGGACAGCCAATAGACAGCGGGCACGTTACACCCAGAGACTTCTAATGGGACAACATTTTTAACATACACGATTTTTTATGATGCCCCACATGTGGGTGAAGTCTCAATAGATTTCAATTTATAAAATTGATGGTTCAATCTTTTTATGAAAATGTATTAATTGGATTATACTTCACTGATAATAAAAAAAACTCACCAACAAACGAGTGTGCGCAATTGCATATTAAATGTATTGTCAAAACCAAACTGCGTGAAACATTGGAAACTTTAATATTCACAAAAAATAAAACATGGAAAAAATGGAATATCACATATCGGATACAGTGTTGCCAAACCACTAAATACAATAAAGATATAGTGCATTGGCTCATGTACAACTGATCTGGCGTATGCCTGATTATGCATTGAATTTATCCTCAATGAAACTACTTACAAAATTAGAAACTTGAAAATTCGCACAATGCAAATCATGGTCAAAATAGAATATCACAACAAAACCATGAAATACACGGTAGATAGTGCATTGCACCAAGTACAACTAGAGCTAGGCAAAATTTAGCTCCATTTTGCAAGCCACTGCTATCAAACACTTGAAGGTCTATTGGAAAGATAACCCGAAACTAAGCTCCTTACAATCTACAACCAAACCTGAGCTAAAAATATAGATCCAATTACAAGATAGCTTCTCAAAGCATATTGTTGACATTAAGATTAAATGCATCCTTGTTGTTTGCAGATCCTACGAATAAGAACCAGATCTATGGGCTTAATAGTGATACGTCATGCATGAATGTCTAAAAGTTGACAATCACTCATTAGATTAATCAAGTAGCTTTCAGCTGCTTCTTCAAGAGTAAGCAAGACTTGGCTTGACCATCGCCCCACATTCCTTGCATGGTTCCTTAAAGAACTTGTGATGATGCCCTGACTACAAATCTTGTAGTATTTCTCACACCAACCTAGAGAATGATGCCTTAGGAATAATCAAGTTGGCACTCTTCTCGAATTTCCTTATCTCATGTAGCACAGCTATGCTTGGTCTCCATCTTCACTTCTTATGTGTTGGAGGATGTGTATTACTAGCTAGACTAGTAGTGGGAGGTGGAGCAACTAGAGCATGTGGATCACTATTTCTGGACAATGGTGAGCCATCATTATTGACCACACTAGGGCCACCATTGTTGGCCATAGTAGTGCCACCATTATTAGCTATAGTAGGGCCATTGTTGTCGGCCACACCATGGTACATTTGTCACTCACAATACGCTCACTAGATTCGGAAGAGTGTTGAGCTATTGCTCTTGTAGGCACTTTCTTGATAGAAAGCTTGGAATGTGCCATGGTTGTGATGATGAAGGATAAAAAGGTGGAGGGTAGAGTAAAGAATAATGGGAAAAAAAATAAAAGGAGAGACTTGACTTAAATATGAAACTTTTAAACTTATTGTGGTGTAAATGAACTTTAAAATTATCATTTCATTTCATTTCTCCACCCCATCCCTACCTCTCTTTGCTTCTTGCCACCCCCCTCATGCCCCTCTCTCTCTAGGCCAGTGAATGTTCCAAGGTTTGGAATTTTCATATCTTTGTCTTAGGATTTTGAAATCGACTTTTCATAATTTAAAAACATAGTTTGAAATTGACTTTGAAAACATAGTGACAAACCTTCGAAATTTTAAACAAAATTTGAAAGACATCTCATGTTAAAGATAGGATTATTGATGTGTCATATCCTTTTTTCCTGTGCTCTCTCATGGACTTTAAATGCATCAAAATTGTTATCTTTATCTAGGTCTCCATTTCTTGCCATCTCTCTCTCACCATTCAGTGTGGTGTTGTCTAGCTATGATGTTTTCATATCTTGCTTTTCTCACTTTATATATTTCCCTACTTATAAGTTCTGCTTGAGAGGTTTTGGATTTCTTTTCTTTTTCCTTGTATCATATCTCTAATCTCCTATACCACCATTGGAATAATTGCCTCATTATGAAATTTAGCAACTGTCTCTTTAAATGTGTTGGCATCACCATCCCTAAACCTCAACTTTTGTAGGAGAGCTGCTACTAATCTATCTAGGTGCATCCACACTTTTGCCTTCACAATTCTCATTCATCCCCCATTGCTCCAATCCAGAACAGCAAGGTGCAACTTTTTCCATGCTTCATACTTCTCTCGTTGTTTTACAAGTATATTTCCTTCCTCATGTCGAGGTGAAGATATAAACTTCCTAGCCTTGGGTCTGCTAAAGCATGGTTTACAAGAGATATTTCCACTCTTGCCCCGATTTTTTCTTGCCCTTTTTATTTCTACTTGGCCCTCGTGCAATCCAACTTCAGAGAGGACTTGTTCTATCTTCTTGCATGTAGCATTAGCTTCTGACACGGGCTATGTCTTGTATGCAAAGAATATATATTCATATACTAGCTTCTCAATTATTCTAACCAAACAATGCAATGTGCAAAAGTGAACCCTTATTAGTAGCATTTCCAAAATAGGCGCCAATTTGGATCCACTGGAACTAGCATTCCATTTCTCATGACTCTTTGATCATGTGTTGGAGCACCTTGTTGTCCTACCTTGGCAAGCCATTCTTTATTTCCATCTTTCTCTTTCTTCCTAGTTTGCATGCAGTATATGCACAGAAATTTTGCATTCGCTGCATTTGATAAACTAAACACACTTCAATGTTTTTAAATCACCTACAAGATGCCACTCCACTTGATAGTCCCCAAATGCCTCAATGTGTAAAATTGCTCCATTATTTTGTTGTTGAATAACACTGGGTATATTACTAAGGTTTAAAAAAATTTAAGTACTTCATGGTCCTCCTTTGATACTTCAAATATTGCAAGCAACCATATTTCATTCTCTGATTGCACACTGAAGTATAAATGATGGTCTTCATCGATGTTGAGATCCAATGCTCGATTCATAAGTGTTATACTCATACGTTCAAGTTTTGACCCCTTGATAATCTCACTCTCATCAAGTTTGAGGACAAACTTAAGCTTGCCTCTACATTCTTCCATAGACATATTGTAGAACTTGACCATGGCAATCTGAACCCTACATATATCCAATAAAAAGTTGTTGGATGCATTCAATACAAAGGCAACTTCTTTGGAACCACACATCAATATGTGTGTGTTCCAAATGCATAGGCTCGCTAATTAGTTCTAAAACTTTCTCATTTAGTTGTTTTTGAGCCTTCTTCACGTCAAATGGTTTTGGCAGAGTCATTACTCGCTTAGTTTTGAAGACTTGCTTAAAACCTATATCCAATTGTTGATATAGTATATTGTATGACTTAGAACTCATTTCCACCTTGTCACATAATCCTTGAGCATCTGCAGCAGTAAACAAGTTGCTCACATCCCTAAGATATTCACTTGTGACACATCTACAATGTCCTTGAATTTAAGATTTTTCCATGCATTTTTAACCATATCCTTGCTTAGGACTTTGGCAATAGTAGCATTCTCTACATAAGGGAACATATTTCTCATTGTAGCAGATTGAGCATATATCCATCTATGATATTGTCCACTTCCTTTGGCTAATTGGTGAATTGGTTTAACTAATCGAATTCACCTCTAACGTGTCCGCTAGTATCATCCAGGACACGTCTTAGCAGTCCATCGAAAAGGATGTCTAGAAAGCTCAGCTCGGCACTCCCATGGAATGATACGGGACATGCGATCTAGGTCTTCCCGCGTCTGCCACGTAGCGAAAGTATCCTGGCCATTCCCACTTAGGATCGACTAGAATTAGGGTTTTCTTGATTGGTCATTACCTAACAGCAACTAGCATCGGACCCAAGCGAACTACTTTACGCAGAAACGCCAGGTCCGAAGCGGATTCATGCTACACTTGGTTCAAGGAGAATGGGAAACAAGAGGGATGCAAAGCTCAACCTCTCTGCCATTAGGCATAGTCCCATTCTGTTCCCCTAAAACAGTGTAGATCGGGTAAGACATAACTCTAGGTCATCGCTTTCGTTATTCGTTTTGACGATCATCCCGCTGTTCTTCGAGATTTTTGAGAAAAGTTCCCGGCTAACCGGGACCACCCTACCGTAGGACGGCCCATGGCCCATCCTCTGCACTTTCCTCAATTTGTTTTTAGTTATGTAATTATCTAACACATTAATTTGGACATGTAACAACCAGCTTCTTTAATTAAACCGTTAAGCACTGGTTCCTTCACGTAATCTTATCACGTGACATAGAAAAACAATATCAAACAAGTTCTTTATTAACATTTCATCATTTTATCTTTGAAATACAAGGAGTTCTGCCCGTAGGCTTGTCCATAATCCGCCCGAAGGCTATCCAGTAAACCACAAGGATCACTATTCCAAGCTTCCGCCCGTAAACTAGTATGCGGGCCTCGAGATCCAATCCTGAGTCACGTTAGCCTCTTGTGCAGGACCCGGAAGGCGAGGGATTTACGGCCAGAGCCCCCCTGGCACCCAAGTGTCCTCCTGCTCCAAGTAGAGCTCAACGGAGAGACCTCTCGCGACGGGTTTGGTGCACGCTCCCGGCGCGGTCAACAACCCCCTTGGTTAGGGTTAGGCAGACAGTCGGGGGTAACTGAAACTGCCTCTCCCTTCAGGCCTTCAACCTGAAGTTTAGGTATTTATTTAATTTGTAATTCATAAAATCAAATAGTGCTCTAAAATCTCTAGCAAGCACAATCATTTCCATTAATCGACCTTGTTGTTTGGCAAACTGCTAAGGGATTATTCTTTCCATTCGAATGTATCAGCACTCATTCCAAGGTGTCTTGCAACTTGACAATATCCTTTATATTCCGGGTTAGGGCGTACTTTCATTGGGTACTTTAGTTTCCGGTTTATAACTTTCCTTATTTAGAAGGATATCCAACAATACATCCTTTTGCAAGATAACTTGCGTAAGGTTCTGCCATCCTTGTTGAGGGTATTTACCCTTTCTTCTTGTGAATTAATCACAAGACTATATGACTTCGTACTTGCTGCGCAAGTCCTGCAATGAAATAATCCGTTTTAGCTTCTTTAAGCTGATGTATGTCGGATCTAGGGTCTCTTTTTAAGAACCTCAGGAATAAACCCTAGCTCTTTTATCTTTACGAATTTATTGACCCTACAATCAGGGAAAGTAGTCAAGTGCTTAAAGTATAAAAGTTTCTTTGGTCTTTAAATCATTTCCGAGGCTTTTTTTTTTGCATCATGGTATTTCTAAGTTTAGATTGGTTTAGTTATGTTTTGGAAGGTAATATTGATCACCTCGTCACGATTTGTTATCCTTGTGACAATTGATTTTTCAGTTGGTAAATTCAATTTAATCTTCCTTTTTCCTTGCAAACGAAACCCATGCCAAATAACAATCTTTTCCTTGCTAAGATATGCAATTAGCAATGATAACTTCCTAGTAATTTGAGTAACGAAAAAAAAAACCTTTCATGAATTTCATGATGAATCATTGCAAAAAGAATAGGGTTAATGGTGCAAGATACAATTTTTATACCTTCAGGATTTAACTGAAATATACTACTATAGTAAGTAGATAATCTTGCTCGTAATTCGTTATAATGCATGATGATATTCGAAGGAAACTATGTTCTATACATTATTATTTGTTCAATTAAACTAAACTCCTTCATTGTAAATAACTCGGAAGAATATATCCTATCCCTAACAATTTCTATTTGCATGATTGACTTAAAACCGATTTAAAACCAAGAAGGAAAAACCTGGTTTTGGGGTGAGATATCCACATGGATACCGGGAGATGACCCTCCCGCAGCTACTCCTTGGACTTTCTTAGGCGGCATCGTAGTTCGAACGTGAAGGTAGCTTTTACTCTTTCTTCCGGATTTCCACTGTCTCTCTTTCGAGGCAAGAAGTCGTTCAAAAAGTTGACCACCAGAAGGGATAATAAGACCTCTAAAATCTTAGCTTCTTCGGAGAGGGAAAGGTTTATAAAGCTTAAGAGAAAAAGGGTCTATAGGATATAATCACGGTGGAAAAGATTATGTGTGAGTGTGGCTTCACAAACATCTATGGAAGCCCTTGGGATATCTTTGGCAATGGAGTGGAAGGACTTAGGAGTTTTTCAAACCCAAAGGAAAAGTTGAAAGATAACACAAGGGTTTATAGTATGGGGAAAAAGGCGTGTACGGGGTTTAGAAAGGCTTAGGGGTGTAAAAAAAAAAGAAATATGAGGGGTAAAACATGGGGTTTAGAAACACAAGATGGGACTTATGGATTTAAGCACGGGAATTAAGGGTTTTCTTTTCCTAGAGTAAGGTGAACTTTAAGGGACTTGGGTTTAATGTACCACGGGAAAAGCTTTAATGTACCCCGGAAAAGGGGTTAAATCTACCCCGGAAAAGGGCTTTAATGTACCCCGAAAAAGGGCTTGATGCACCACAAGAAAGGGCTTAAATCTACCGCGGAAAAGGGGTTAATGCACCATAGGAAAGGGGGCTTGGGAGGAGGCCTTTAGAAGTTACTAGAAGCTTCTAAAGCTTCTGGTTACAGTCGTGGCAGGGAGAGGAGATGGGATGACAACGTCCAGCATGGCCAGGAGGTCGTGACCTCAACAGGGCATGTGGCGGCTCTTCGTGCCAGCGGCAACTCTGGGCATTAGCGACGACGGCAGCCAACGTTCGGTCCTCCTCTCGGCCTTCCACTCACGACACGGCCTGCGGCGTTCCTTCTTGTCCCTGCCTGCGTGGACGCCTTCAATCACGATTGATCCACCAGCCTTTCATCACGACCCTCTTCCGTCTCACCCCTTAGAGGGGGTATTTATAGGAAGGGATAAGGCCTTCCCTTTCCCCCATGTGTTTGGCCGCATGTAGACTCTCCCCTCCACCTCATTCACTCTCCCATTTTAGTACCATCCCCTTCCCTCAGCCACGCTTCGGCTGGGGGAAGGTAATAAAATTTTTTGCATTAAATCAATATTTATCCCTTATCCTCCTCCCAAGAGGAGGTTCCCATGAGAAATACGGGGTTTTGCTAAGCTATGTCTCGATTGGGCTCGGTGGCGAGTGTATTGGATTAACCCGTCCCAATGTAACATTGTCACTTCCCCAAGTCTTCACCTAGCCTTTATAATATATATATATATATATATATATATATATATATATATATATATTAACAAGAATATTACATTCTCTCCCCCTTAGAGGAATCGAGATGTTCTCATCTCGAGATAAACTGGGGATATTGATGGTTGAGAGTGCCTTCATCTACCCAAGTGGCATCCTCCTTGGGATAATCTTTCCACTGGACGATATATTCTCTCAAGGTTCTGGATCTTAACTGTCTCTCCCTAACATCTAAGATCCTATCCGGCCTTAGTTCAAGGACTCCTTGACTAGGCATTACAATTTGTTGGTCATCAAGTACATGGTTAGGGTTGGGTACATATTTTTTTAATAGGCTGATATGGAATACATTGTGAACCTTTAGGTTCTCAGGGAGTTGTAATCTATAAGCATTGGGTCCTAGGCATCTGAGGACTTTGTATGGCCCACAATATCTTGGACTTAGCTTCTTGCAATCTCCTAGGGATAGAGACCTCTTTCTATCCCTAGGAATGAAGACCATGTCTCCTTCTTCGAAGACTCTTTCTTGACGTTTCAGATCCGCGTATGCTTTCTGTCTATCCTTGGCAGCCTGTATGTCTTGTCTTATTGACTTTATTTGATCATCCATCTCTTCCAACATCTGCCTTGACGCTTCAACCCTTAGGGTTGGATCAGAAAAGTTTAGAGGACTTCGACAATCATGACCATATAATGCTTGGAAAGGGGTCATCTGAATGCTTTGCTGGTAAGAAGCATTGTAGGCAAATTCTACCAAAGGCAAGTATTGAATCCACTTCTTGGGTTCTCGAGAGCAATATGCCCTAAGCATATCCTCGATGACTTGGTTTACTCGCTCTGTTTGGCCATCCGTTTGGGGATGGTAGGCGGTGCTAAAACAGAGTTGAGTCCCAATAGCTTCAAAGATAGCTCTCCACAAGTGTGATGTGAAGAGACAATCTCGATCACTAATGATTCTTTTGGGTAAACCATGAAGCTTGAATATCTCCTTGATAAACAATCTTGCAATGTCGGAGGCTTTATAGTTTGTCTTTACTGGAATAAGGTGTGCAACCTTAGTAAGCATGTCAACCACAACCATGATGGAGTTGTATCCTCCCTGGACTTGGGGTAAGCCTACAACAAAATCCATACTGATGAATTCCCATTTCATTTGAGGGATGTCAAGCGGTTGCAGTTTCCCTGGCATCAAGACATGTTCGGCTTTGATACGTTGGCAAGACAAACACTCAGTGACAAATTTGAGAACGTTACCTTTAAGCCTCTCCCAATGATAGCTCTTCCTAACTGCATTAAGAGTCTTAGCAAAGCCAGGTCCTGCGAAAGGGGAATCGTGAGCTTCCCACATTATCTTCTGCTTAAGTGACTGGCTTGCTGGTATACACAACCTTGTTCTGTAGTAGACAAGTCCATTATCAATGGAAAATTCCTGATACTTAGCTAGAAACTTTTGATTCTGCTCCTTGGTAGATATTTCCTTTAGCATTGTTTGTTAGGCCAAATCATGGCATGCTTCCTCCCTAGCTAATTCAAGTATTGGATTGTTTGGCATAGATACTTTTGTAGCCAGAGATCTGGCCGTTGATGGATTCTGCAAGATTAGGGAATTTAGGAATGCCTTGCGACTAAGTGCATCGGCAACTACATTCTCTTTCCCTGGTCGGTACTTGATTTCAAAGTCATATTCCTCCAACACTTCAATCCACCGACGTTGCCTCATGTTGAGCTCGTTCTGGGTAAAGATCCATTTGAGGCTCTTATGGTCGGTTACTAGAGTAAACTTGTTACCCAACAGGTAGTGTCTCCAAAGTTTTAGAGCATGGATGACAGCTAGTAATTCTAGATCATGCGTAGCATAATTATTTTCATGGCTCTTTAATTTCCTTGAAGAGTATGCTACTGGATGACCTTCCTGCATAAGTACACACCCAAGGCAAGAATGCTAGCATCAGTTACTACCTCGAACTCCTTATTGAGGTCAGGAAGTTTTAGAATAGGTGTTGATACCAAACTTTGCTTCAATCTGTTGAAGCTATTTTGTTCGGAAGTTGACCATGTAATGGAAGTCTGCTTCTTTAGTAAGTCTGTAAGAGGTGCTGCAATCAAAGCATAGTTTTTGATGAAGACCCTATACCATCCTGTCAATCCAAGAAAGCTACGTATCTCTTTGACGGATACTGGTATTGGCCATTCAAGCACATCCCTGACCTTGGCTGGGTCTACTGATATTCCTTTTGATGATACTATGAATCCCAGATATTCAATCTGTCGCTTGAAGAATGCACACTTCTTCATTTTTGGATACAGCTTATGTGACCTCATTGTCTCAAGGACAGTCCGCCGTTGAGGTTCATGATCTTCTTCCTATTTAGAATAGACTAAAGTGTCATCGAAGAAGACAAGCACAAAATCATCAAGATATGGTCTAAAAATATCCTGCATTAATCTATTGAAGGTGGCAGGTGCATTCGTAAGCCCGAATGATATAACCAGGAACTCAAAGTGCCCATATCTTGTATTGAAGGCCGTCTTTGGGATATCTTCTTCCTTGATCCTTATCTGATAGTAACCTGACCTGAGATCAATCTTGGAGAATATCTTTGCATCCTGGAGACGATCAAGAAGCTCATCTATTCTAGGAATGGGATACTTGTTCTTGACTATTGATTGGTTCAATCCTCGGTAATCAATACATAGTCAAAGTGTCCTATCTTTCTTTTTCTGAAATAGTACTGGAGCTCCCCATGATGAATTTCTAGGCCGGATGTAGCCCTGATCTAACAGTTGTTTGAGTTGTTCCTTCAGCTCAATTGCTTCTGGTATGGACATTCTATAAGGTCTCTTTGCAATTGGTGCAGCTCCAGGTACTAACCTAATCTCATGATCTGCTTCCCTTTGAGGCGGAAGTTTAGTCAATTCTTCAGGGAATACGTCAGCGTATTCCTTTAGCCAAGAAGGTCCTTCATGAGACTCTTGCTTTTGATCTAACTTGTTGAGTTTGATCAGGTAAACGGGTAATCCTTTTCTGACTCCTTTTATGATCCGAGATACTTTGGCCAATTGGATTCTTGGCACTCCTGCCTCACCTTGAGTTGTGACAAATTCCCTTTCAGAGTTTCGAAAAGAAACTTGACCCTTTCCATAGTGAATGTGGGCGTCGTTGGGCTTAAGCCAATCCATTCCGAGTAGACACTCATGGATACCTAAATTCATGACCCTGAATTTGACTGAAGTCTTCTTTCTTCCCAGAAAGAATTCCACCTTAGCAATTTGCCTGGTACAAGTTACCTCACGACCATTTGCCAACTCCACAAGCAGGGTAGGTGCTTCTACTGTGGCTATTCCTAATCTTTTTGCACATGCTGGTGAGATAAAGGAATATATACTGCCACAATCAATCAAGGTTTTGAAACCTTTACCTTGATAGTCCGATGGTGTCTGAATCATCGAGAACTGGCGATTTGGCCCTTTCTTGTGTAGAGCGGCGTGGACTGTCGCTCTTTCGAACTCTGCTTCCATGGTCGGATCTTCTTCTTCTTCTTCTTCGCATCTTTGCCTATTAGCTATACATGCGGTTCTTCCTCTTCCTCGGGTAGCGGCTCCTTGACCACGGCCTGCTCCTTGGAAAGGCGCTTGGCGATGTCCTCCGCTAAGCTTGGGACATTGCCTCTTGAAGTGACCAGGTTCGTTGCAGTGGAAACAACGGAGGTTTTGGCCATTGCTTTGAGTAGGAATAAAATTGTTGACATTATTTGTCCTTGCTTTCTTTCTTTGTCCCTGATTATGACCTTGAACTCTCTTCATTTGAGATCTGAATGCACCTCTGTTTGGGTCATTATAAGACCAAGTTTTGTTAACCCTTGGTCCAGCTTGCACCTCCTGAATTATAGGCGCCGCTCGAATGAGTGCATCCTGAAGATCTGATGGACGCATAGATTCGAGATGGGTATTTACTGGTGGATTTAAGCCCGCACAAAATTTGGACACCTGCTGCATCATATCCATCTATGGCGCATACTTTAAAAGTGAAACGAATTTAGAGTAGTATGCGTCAAGGGTGAGTCCTAGCTGTTTTAGCTCGTAGAACTCGTTCATTTTCTGCATGCGATATGCAGGTGGTAAGTATCTTCCCTGCACAGCTTTCTTCAGCGTCTCCCAGGTAACAGATCCCTCTGCAATCCCTTGATCCCTGCACCATTGCTTCCACCAAAGTCTGGCTTCGCCGGTGAGTTTTAACTTGGCGAGCATAGCCTGATTGGTAGGTGCAGTACCGGCTGCTTCGAAGTAATCCTCCATGGATTCAATCCAAATTTCAGCATTAGCCTGGACGAATCTGCCTCTCCCGTCAAACTTGGGTGGCTTAATCTGTTTGAGAAGGAACTTCTTCTCCTGGATCACAGCAGTACTTGATGTAGGAGGCGAGTTTGGAACCTGTACCTGGGGTTGTGCCTGAATAAAGGTTTTCTTAACATTATTATATGATAATCAATGTTAGCTTATCTTTCATTTTTAGTTCAGCTATCTCGTAAACAATGTAGCTACTTAACTTTTTATCAATTCTTATACACAGCCAGACATTGATAAAAAGAAGTCTTTATTTGTATTTATATGGGCATAGCCCTTTCGAATACAACGTTTCATGTGATGATAACCCAATTGTTACATTCAGTTTGTAGAGAACAACATTGTATTGCATTTATCTACAGGAACTGAGTAATAGTAGGGTTTTGGGTCATGGATCTTCAGGAATCGATAAGTCATTGGAAGTTCAGGATATCCTTTCCGTTGGAATCCATAATTCTCATGGCGGCCCAACACTTTAATCCTGTCGGCGGGGATTACATGGGTTACTTCCTCATATACATATGAGTTCATCTCAACCCTCTGACCTCGGATGTGTAAAGTCGAATTTACGTGAGCTTCCACAAAGACGAACAGCTTCACGACTTTCAAGTCTTCCAACCACTTGATCCTTTTTAGGTTGGTCTGTAGATAAGCAAACCGGTGGGCGGCTATATAGTAGATTCTAGAAGACCCCGTCCATCTTCGTTCTATGTATAGAGGTGATGGATTATAAATCTTCTCCAGGATGTTCATCATTCCAATTCTTTGTCTATAAAGGGGAGAATGCATTGCAGTCATAAACATGACTTGAAATACCAAAAACTTATTCCACGCTTCGTAACTCTGCAAGACAGTATTGAAGGTAAGGAAATGTTTGGACAGCAACAATTTCTTTACTTCATTTAATTGAGATTTTATAAAAGCAATTTCGTTATTGGTCGGCTCTGATACCAACTGTAACGTGTCCGCTAGTATCATCCAGGACACGTCTTAGCAGTCCATCGGAAAGGATGTCTAGAAAGCTCAGCCCGGCACTCCCATGGAATGATACGGGACTTGCGATCTAGGTCTTCCCATGTCTGCCACGTAGCGAAAGTATCCTGGCCATTCCCACTTAGGATCGACTAGAATTAGGGTTTTCTTGATTGGTCATTACCTAACAGCAACTAGCATCGAACCCAAGCGAACTACTTTACGCAGAAACGCCAGGTCCGAAGCGGATTCATGCTACACTTGGTTCAAGGAGAATGGGAAACAAGAGGGATGCAAAGCTCAACCTCTCTGCCATTAGGCATAGTCCCATTCTGTTCCCCTAAAACAGTGTAGATCGGGTAAGACATAACTCTAGGTCATCGCTTTCGTTATTCGTTTTGACGATCATCCCGCTGTTCTTCGAGATTTTTGAGAAAAGTTCCCGGCTAACCGGGACCACCCTACCGTAGGACATGGCCCATCCTCCGCATTTTCCTCAGTTTGTTTTTAGTTATGTAATTATCTAACACATTAATTTGGACATGTAACAACTAGCTTCCTTAATTAAACCGTTAAGCATTGGTTCCTTCACGTAATCTTATCACGTGACATAGAAAAACAATATCAAACAAGTTCTTTATTAACATTTCATCATTTTATCTTTGAAATACAAGGAGTTCCACCCGTAGGCTTGTCCATAATCCGCCCGAAGGCTATCCAATAAACCACAGGGATCACTATTCCAAGCTTCCGCTCGTAAACTAGTATACGGGCCTCGAGATCCAATCCCGAGTCACATTAGCCTCTTGTGCAGGACCCGGAAGGCGAGGGATTTACGACCAGATCCCCCCTGGCACCCAAGCATCCTCCTGCTCCAAGTAGAGCTCAACGGAGAGACCTATCGCGACGGGTTCGGTCCACGTTCCCGGCGCGGTCAACAACCCCCTTGGTTAGGGTTAGGCAGACAGTCGGGGGTAACTGAAACTGCCTCTCCCTTCAGGCCTTCAACCTGAAGTTTAGGTATTTATTTAATTTGTAATTCATAAAATCAAACAGTGCTCAAAAATCTCTAGCAAGCACAATCATTCCCATCAATCGACCTTGTTGTTTGGCAAACTGGTAAGGGATTATTCTTTCCATTCGAATGTATCAGCACTCGTTCCAAGGTGTCTTGCAACTTGACAAGATCCTTTATATTCCGGGTTAGGGCGTACTTTCATTGGGTACTTTAGTTTCCGGTTTATAACTTTCCTTATTTAGAAGGATATCCAAGAATACATCCTTTTGCAAGATAACTTGCGTAAGGTTCTGCCATCCTTGTTGAGGGTATTTACCCTTTCTTCTTGTGAATTAATCACAAGACTATATGACTTCGTACTTGCTGCGCAAGTCCTGCGATGAAATAATCCGTTTTAGCTTCTTTAAGCTGATGTATGTCGGATCTAGGGTCTATTTTTAAGAACCTCAGGAACAAACCCTAGCTCTTTTATCTTTACGAATTTATTGACCCTACAATCAGGGAAAGTAGTCAAGTGCTTAAGGTATAAACGTTTCTTTGGTCTTTAAATCATTTCCGAGGCTTTTTTTTTTTGCAGCATGGTATTTCTAAGTTTAGATTGGTTTAGTTATCTTTTGGAAGGTAATATTGATCACCTCGTCACGATTTGTTATCCTTGTGACAATTGATTTTTCAGTCGGTAAATTCAATTTAATCTTCCTTTTTCCTTGCAAACGAAACCCATGCCAAATAACAATCTTTTCCTTGCTAAGATATGCAATTAGCAATGATAACTTCCTAGTAATTTGAGTAACGAAAAAAAAAAACCTTTCATGAATTTCATGATGAATCATTGCAAAAAGAATAGGGTTAATGGTGCAAGATACAATTTTTATACCTTCAGGATTTAACTGAAATATACTACTATAGTAAGTAAATAATCTTGCTCGTAATTCGTTATAATGCATGATGATATTCGAAGGAAACTATGTTCTATACATTATTATTTGTTCAATTAAACTAAACTCCTTCATTGTAAATAACTCGGAAGAATATATCCTATCCCTAACAATTTCTCTTTGCATGATTGACTTAAAACCGATTTAAAACCAAGAAGGAAAAACCTTGTTTTGGGGTGAGATATCCACATGGATACCGGGAGATGACCCTCCCGCAGCTACTCCTTGGACTTTCTTAGGCAGCATCGTAGTTCGAACGTGAAGGTAGCTTTTACTCTTTCTTCCGGATTTCCACTGTCTCTCTTTCGAGGCAAGAAGTCGTTCAAAAAGTTGACCACCAGAAGGGATAATAAGACCTCTAAAATCTTAGCTTCTTCGGAGAGGGAAAGGTTTATAAAGCTTAAGAGAAAAAGGGTCTATAGGATATAATCACGGTGAAAAAGATTATGTGTGAGTGTGGCTTCACAAACATCTATGGAAGCCCTTGGGATATCTTTGGCAATGGAGTGGAAGGACTTAGGAGTTTTTCAAACCCAAAGGAAAAGTTGAAAGATAACACAAGGGTTTATAGTATGGGGAAAAAGGCGTGTACGGGGTTTAGAAAGGCTTAGGGGTGTAAAAAAAAAGAAATATGAGGGGTAAAACACGGGGTTTAGAAACACAATATGGGACTTATGGATTTAAGCACGGGAATTAAGGGTTTTCTTTTCCTAGAGTAAGGTGAACTTTAAGGGACTTGGGTTTAATGTACCACGGGAAAAGCTTTAATGTACCCCGGAAAAGGGGTTAAATCTACCCCAGAAAAGGGCTTTAATGTACCCTGGAAAAGGGCTTAATGCACCACGGGAAAGGGGGCTTGGGAGGAGGCCTTTAGAAGTTACTAGAAGCTTCTAAAGCTTCTGGTTACAGTCGTGGTAGGGAGAGGAGATGGGATGACGACGTCCAACGTGGCCAGGTGGTCGTGACCTCAATGGCACATGTGGCGGCTCTTCGTGCCAATGGCAGCTCTGGGCATCAGCGGCGATGGCAGCCAAAGTTCGGTCCTCCTCTCGGCCTTCCACTCACGACACGGCCCGCGGCATTCCTTCTTGTCCCTGCTTGCGTGGACGCCTTCAATCAGCGATCGATCCACTAGCCTTTCATCACGACCCTCTTCCTTCTCACCCCTTAGAGGGGGTACTTTTAGGAAGGGATAAGGCCTTCCCTTTCCCCCCATGTGTTTGGGCGCATGTAGACTCTCCCCTCCACCTCATTCACTCTCCCATTTTAGTACCATCCCCTTCCCTCAGCCACGCTTCGGCTGGGGGAAGGTAATAAAATTTTTTGCATTAAATCAATATTTATCACTTATCCTCCTCCCAAGAGGAGGTTCCCATGAGAAATACGGGGTTTTGCTAAGCTATGTCTCGATTGGGCTCGGTGGCGAGTGTATTGGATTAACCCGTCCCAATGTAACATTGTCACTTCCCCGAGACTTCACCTGGCCTTTATAATATATATATATATATATATAACAATAATATTACAGCACCAACGTGCTTCTTTGGTTTTTAAAGTGGGCCTAATCTCCAAAGTTTTTGTGAGCTTCCTCTTTATATTTCGATTCTCCTTTTCCAAGTCCATAACTTTAGACTGTAACTCCATATTTTGCATGTGTGTAGCATGCATAGCATCTTCAATGACAGGCATTGCTTGTTATAGGCTCTAGTTCTCCCTATCCTTCTCTCAGCCAATAATCTATCCTTTTCCATCAAAGGTTGCATATTCCCTTGTAATCTTGTATGCATATTTGTCAAGGCTTCATGAACCCCTAGTAATCCTTGTGTGACTAGTCTGCATGTGTATCCATACAATCCTTCATTGCCTTCACAAATTTTTTTTACAAATGATGTAAACCCTTCAAATTGTGGTGGCTTTTGAGTGAGTGGATCGGGTGGATAAATGCACCCATCAACCCAAAGGTCCACATTTTTTTTCCCTGCATTTCTCTCTTGTTGCATCATGTATCTTATTACATTATCCCTTTCCAGAGTTCTTTTGAACATTGGTGCATATTCATCCTCCAATTGAAAGTGAATATCTCTCTTTCTGTTGGTATGTCTTGCACTTGCATTTTGTAATGAAAAATGTATGCCAATTTTAACTTGGATTAACATTCAAATCACACAATTTGCACCCCTTTGATCCATTATATCTATGTTCTTTTTACCCAGTTGGATCTTGTCTCTTTCTCTTGATTCCAGTCATGATAGACTCTAATCAACCCCTAATCAACCTGTAATCTTAACTTTTAATCTACCTCTAATTAGTATCAAATCTTATCTTCTGTTCTATCCAAAATATTCTCTCTCTCTCTCTCTCTCTCTCTCTCTCTCTATATATATATATATATATATATATATATATATATATATATATATATATATATATATATATATGAATTGATGCTTAAGGATTAAACAACTATTGTGAAGAAGAATAACATCACAGAGATTGCTTAAAAGGGATCTTATAGCATAGTACTAAAGAGGAAGATTGCTTGTAGCAAGGTAGAGAGTGTTGTAGATAGATTTTATTTGATTAGAAAATGGTATCAAAACCACTCCTCAATGCTGCTTCAGAAGAATTCGTACGCAAGAAACCATATTCTAGAGGGAAGGAGAAGAGACGTGCACAAAATTTGGAACAAAACTAGAGCTTTTAGAGGGAATGAAAAAATGCCCAAAAATAGGCATATACTTGTCCAAAAAAGATAAAACTTTACAAGAAAACACTCGAGTCAAAAAGATATCTCTAGGTAAAAAATAATTTTAAAATATGATGTGTACATCATTTTATATCATTTTTTAACTTTCGCCCTTTTAAGAAGCGAGAATGAGAATGATTCTAATATATTTTAATGTTGAAAAGTCATGAGGGCATTAAAGAGTCATATATCAATTATTGGCTCTATTTTTAGAGAAAATAGAATTGTATTTTTTTAGTTATGAGGATTTTGAGAAAAAGTGACCTTATCCTACAGTTTGTTAATAAAATAATAGGTGAAATCTATTGAAAATACAAATACAAGATTTGCTTGATTGTAGATCTCTTATTATAATATTATTTTGGAATCTCTTTTTAGAGAAAGAGAGGTGAGAGAAACCCCTTAAGGGGGAAAAAAGAGAGTCCATATTTCTCCTAATGATAAACTAAAAGAGGAAAGGCTGCAAAATCTTGTTCATCAGACTCTAGAAGGTAGTTGGAGCATTAGTAAGTCCAAATGGCATCACTAGAAAATGGTATAGCCCTCGATTAGTCCTAAAGGCTATCTTGATTTCATCACCCTCTCACATACAGATCTGAAGATACCCTGACCTCAAGTCAATCTTTGTAAAGAATCTAGCCCTATTGAGCTCATCAAGCAAATCATCAATTCTGGGTATTGAGTACATGTTCTTCACTATGATCTTGTTTAGATCCGTGTAATCAATACACATCCTAAAAGATTTGTCTTTCTTCTTCACTAACAAGACCAGATATGCATAAGGTGAAGAACTAGATTTAATGAATTCAATTTCAAGAAGCTCCCTGATTTGCTTGGCTACTTCTTCATGCTCACACTTAGACAATATGTAGGGTGGCTTATTAATTGGTTTTAAGTTGGGCCCCAAATCAATAAGGTGATCTACTACTCTCTTAGGAGGCCATGAAGTAGGTACTTCAAATAAATCTGTGTACTCCTCAAAAAGAGCTTTCAAAGCTAGATGATTTGCTGAATTTTGGTCTTTAACCTCTTTATTCAGGTGCAAAACAAACAACTGTGAGCGCATCTTGTACTCCTTTTTGAGTTCTTGAATGGTGAGAAGCTGAAAATCTGATTTACTAGAGATTCCCTATAAATAGATGAGTTGTCCATCAAAGATAAACTCCATATACAACTACGAGAAATCCATAGTAATTTTTCCCAATGTCATTAGTCAATCACACCCAAGTACAACATCTATGGGCTTCATTTCCAAAGTTATCAAGTTTACTTTTACTTCATAATTTTTAGCCAGCTGAAGGAACCTGCGGGCATATTTGAGTATTGATTTCCTGTAAATTAGTGGGAAGACAATTCAATTTATACACAATGGACTTATTCACAAAACTATGTGTACTGCCACTATCTATCAAGATAAACACATCCTTCCCATGAATATTACCCTTCATACGAAGTGTTTTAAGGCTCTTGGAACATATACAAGCATCCATGAAAAATGGAACAATTAGTGGCAGCAAGAGGCTCATCATGAGTTCCTCCCAGATCAAAAGGAACGCTACCACCCGAATCAAAAGGAAAAGTGTCAGCATGATCATAAAAATTTTCTTGCCCAACTTTCTCCTCAACATCCTCATTTTCAACACTAATTACAAATGCATTGAGCTAATTAATGTCATCCTCAGAATATTCAAAGACTAACATACTATGAACCTTGGCTTTTGCATTTTTGTATACACACTTTGTTTCATGATCAGATATATGCTTTTCTCCACATTCGAAGCATAAGCCCTTTTCTTTCCTTTCTTTGTAGAGGTCCATAGGAATAGACTTTGGATTCATATTGGCTGAAGTAGATCTAAACTTGTTGTCTCCTTATTTAAAATCCACTCTTGGATTGTTTGTTGTCTTGAAATTTCTTTCAGGTCTTGAAGCATTGAACGATGGATAAGTTAGCATTCTTAGGCTCTTGCTTGATGCATGATTGCTTCCATAAACATTGCCAACTTGTCCCTATTTTAAAACAGTCCTTGGTTGTCCATAACTAAGCCGAAATAAAGACTCCCTTCTATACTTTCTTCGAAGTGTTTTGCAAGCTCAATAGCTTTAAGAAGATTAGTAGGGTTTTGCACCATAATATACTTGTGGAGTTTAGCTTCATCACTAATGCTCTCTACATATATGGTAAGGTTGAGGAATTGGTTTATATAATCTCGTACATTTAGGCCTCTTTGCTCTAATCCATACCACCTTTGTGCCAATTTCTCTTTTTCAAGAGGAGAGACAACAACTTTAGCCTAAGTGTCTTGAATGCATCCCAATTCTCTACAAGTATGTTCTCTTTCTTGATGTATCTCCACCAAGTATGCACAAATCTTTCCAAATGTAAAGATGCAAAATGAATCTTCATATCATCAATTCTCGGCAATATATCATCCATTCCTCTAGATCAAATGGTGAAGATGACTGTCCATTGTACTTTGCCAAAATGGTCTTATCCTTCAACTCCCTTTCATGAAAGGGTTGTTGTCTCAAAATATACTACTCATGATTAGGAGGCATTGAACTAAGATGGTGCTCTTCCAATAGGTGACTAAGAACTAGTGTGAAACCTTCCCAATAGTATAGACCTCTAGGAGGTTGGGAATTCGGCCCCATAAGCTTAGGAATTAGCACCATTCAAACTACCCAAATAGTCATCACGCCTTTGTAAAGTCTCACCTACTTCATATTTACTATTGGGAATTCCCCTTCATCCAATGATACCATGACCTTAACCATTTTGATTAGGTGACTAAAATGGAACTGAAGGTTCAATGTTTGAATGAGCTTTCTTACTAGCTTCATTGGTTCCCATTTTTATTTCCATCCTTTGGGAGAATTGAGCCATTATTTGAGTATTGTATTCTACTAATTTATCAATTCAAGGCTTCATCTGAGTAGTGGAGTTTGCCAACTTCTCATTGGTAGACTTTGTTTGATTAGTAGACAACATCATCTATTCCACTCTAGATAATAGCTCCATATGCCTTTGAGTATGCCTATTCTCATGTTCACACAAGGTATTATTAAGTGCCCTAATTTCTCCTTGCATTTGAGGCTCTTCAAGGATCTCTTGAGGTGTATTTTCCAATATAGAATCTTTGATTCATTGAGCATACTCATCCTAGGCCTCACTCTTTCCCTTATGACCTACCATAGTAGTGCAGTCCTACAGTACCCTCTTGATGCCAGGAGGCATATTCCACGGTGGATTCCGTGAGGTTTTACGGTGGATTCCGTAAACTTAGATGACCGGGGCTCATACGCAAAGAGGATTCTTTGTGCGAGAAGTTGATGGGGACGCCTATCCTTTTTGGGCGTTTCATTAATTTAGTGTGTACATGGGTGATTCCATAGCGGGTGATTCCGCAAAATGCATATTAAATTAATAAACGTTTATGAGTTTAGAGTGCGCACTCGTAATAAATTAAGGTTAGGATTTATTTCTAACCAGTTGATTTATTTATGTAGCTGAAGACTGCTAGGTATTCACTTTTGTCGGTTTAATTGTGTTATTTTACTAACGATTGTGAATGCTTCAGTTGATGTGTAGAGATAGCAGCAGTGGCGGAGGAAAGCATTGGAGTCTAGCGGGTTTCCGATCTTTGTACTATATTTTGATAGGCGCCACGCCTATATTTTGATTATGTCTATAGAGACATCGACTATTTATTATTATTTTGTATGCGCTTATGCGCCTGGATATGTTATTTTTATTTGGACATTGAGATTGGGCGTGCCAGACTCTTTGGGCACCGTCCATTAGCTTTATTTTCCTATTTTTGGTAGAAAGCAAACTCAAAAGCTAAAAGCTTGTCATATTTTTGTAATTGGGCTATTTTTGAGCAAAAAGATTGAAAATATATATTAAATACATGCTTTGTGAAGCGCTCACACAAGGCATGGGGGAGATTCAACCCAATTTGTCTCTTGTCTCATGTCGTGCTTGCTTTCTCATTGGTTTTTGTGCTAAAAAGTAGAGTGCTTTGTTCTTGGGGACCTTTGGGAATTCACTACGTGAGCTACCTGCGTCCGATCTGCGCACCAGTGGTATCAGAGCGGAGCAGAGATCAAGGGCTTCCAATCGCTACCAATCTCGGGCGAAGGCGGAGCTCCAGGAACAAACGGCCTCTACAGTCAATCTCGTCGCGAACCGTCGATACAGGCAGACTTCTGGCGATCAAGAACCCCTGTTTCCACTCTCAGATCGCGAAGGACCACTCTCTGTCGGCGGACGACCACTCATCAATTCTCTTCATCAAATCGTGGTTAACAGACAAAAAGAGTAATTCTTTTTCTTCATTAAGCTTCAAAGCTTAAAGTTATCACTTACTAAGCTTAGTATAAGCTTAAGAAAGCTTTAAAAAAAAAAACGATTCGATTATCGGCGGCGTGAGGCTGTTCTGGGCGGCGCAAATCCGTCAAGGACATATTCTTGTCCTCAAAATCCACGACGGATTAAGAAGCTTAAGCTTCTTAATCCACTAAGTCCAACAAAGCTTCTAAGCTTTCTGCAAGTCAGCTAAGGCAGACAAGTCTGCAAACTCCGGGTCACGCACTCCAGAAGACAAGTTTCGCAAGTCGACACTAATCAAGTACTGCAAGTCCTGCAAATCAGCTAAGTCCAGCAAGTCAACAACCCTGCAAGTCTGCTAAGTCTGCAACTCTGCAAGTCAGACTAAATCAGAACTGACTAGTACTTAAAACTCATAGAAGACTTGTTCGTTTGCAAAAACTCAGAACTGGAAAGTTGTTCGCAGCAAGCTGTTTTACCTATCTACAACTTCGTTGAAGTACTTTCAGCAAACGGAGACAGAAATATTTCAGAATTTCTGAAAATTGAAGAAGAAAATACCCAAAAATACATAGCCTTGTAACCCCAAATTTGAGCTACGCTCATCCCGCTAACTGATTTTGAGTGAGAAAGGTTTGTTGAGTTTTACAGGATGACTACCCCACATATGGATGATCCTATGGCTGAAGACGATTTACCCGAGCCTACCATGGAACAAAAGCTGGATCTTATCATGTTGCAATTAGACGAAGAGCGAAGAGCTAGGCAAGCCTTGCAAGCGCAATTGACAAAGCTACAAGGAGCGTCCACTGATAAAGAAGAACCCCAAGCTGAAGATTTGATACGCCGTACCATCGACGCCACTCTTGAAGCACAAACCATTCGCAAGGAATCCAAGATAAGTAAACGAAGTTTCAAGTTTCGCACTTTCAATGGCATAAGAGAAGGAAAGACTGTTTTATCATTCATTAGCCAGTTTGATGACTATTTCCATGAGGAAACTTATCCTGAGAAAGATAAAATCAAGTGTGTGACTAATCATCTGATAGATAGAGCATCACTTTGGTGGACTGTAGTCCGCAAGAGCATAGAATGTCCTGCTACATGGGAAGATTTCAAGAGGAAGTTTATGCAAAATTTTCTACCACCGCAATTTCATGAGAAGGCAATCAAGCAATGGGATTTACTACAACAACGCGACCGTGAGCCTATTCCACAGTATACAGAGCGTTTTTGGAATGCACTTCTACAGCTACGCATGCTTGAAGACGTACCAGAGACGACCCATAAGCGGAAGTACATGTCTGGACTTCTTGGACATTACTACGCTGAGGTGAATATGTTCAAGCCTGCTACCCTTGAAGATGCCATCTCCTTAGCTCACGACACTGAAGATAAGTTACGTGGAAGAGATCGACGACCACAACCATTCCAAGCAAACGGTAATTATGGATCTAAACAATTCAATTCAAATTTCAGAAGGTTTAATCCAGGTCGTTTTTCATCACCATCTTTCCGCAAGAATTGGCCTAAACCACCTGCATTACCATCCACTGTCAATCCAAATCCTAAGCCTATCCAACAAGCAAATCCAAATATACCCAGACTCCCAGCCATTGCAAATAATGTGACCAAAGCCAAGCCCATCGTATGCTACAAGTGTCACCAGCCAGGCCATCTCGCAGCAAATTGTCATTCAAAGAAGCCATCAGCACATATCAACTACCTTGGAGCTATGGACGAAGACGAGCATGAGGATATGCCAGATTTCACTGAAGAAGAAGATGATCCTACTACTACTTCCGACACTTTACCAGGTATGCCTACTTTACATTCATTGTTGACTATGAAATGTATGGTGCATGGAAAAGAAAGAATTGTATTGCATGATGACGGTAGTACGCATGACTTTATTTCAGCAAAATTGGTAAACGAATTGAAACTGCATACTGTACCTACGCACTATCGCATAAAAGCTGCATTTTTAGGCACTAGGTACAATGGCACACAAGAAGTTCAAAATTTAGAAATTCAAATTGGTCCATATATTGAAAGAAGAAATTTCTTAGTTGTCCCATTACAGTCTAGCGACATTATTCTAGGAATGCCATGGAGACACCAACATAATCCTAATATAGATTATTCCACGCACACAATGAATATAAATTTTCAAGGAAAATCTATTACATTATTTGGTATGCATGCATCTCATATGTTTCCACTGCTTTCGCATACTCAAGCAAAACGTGCACTACGCAAGAATACTAAATCATATCTCATTTGGGTGAATGAATTGCACGCAAAAGAAACTCATATGCACCCTAGACATAAGGAATTTCTTGCATATTTTAAGGATTGTTTTGCAGAAGACCTACCACCAGGTTTACCTCCATCACGTCCAGAAGACCATAAGATTGACCTAATACCTGGCACACAACCACCTTGCAAAGCCCCATATAGGCACAATCAAATAGAGCAAAAAGAAATCCAGAGTCAAGTAGAAGAATTACTAAATAGAGGTCTAATTCGACCTAGCAGTTCTCCATTCGGTGCACCTGTGCTCTTAGTCAAGAAAAAGAATAATACTTATCGGATGTGTATTGACTACCGAGCATTAAACAAGATCACTGTAAAGAATAGGTATCCTATACCTAGAGTTGATGACCTTATGGACAAACTGCAAGGATCTTCTATATTCAGTAAAATTGACCTTAAATCTGGATATCATCAGGTGAGGTTAGATAGATCCGACATATTTAAGACTGCATTCAGGACACAGTTTGGCCATTACGAATTCTTAGTTATGCCATTCGGATTAACTAATGCACCTGCTACTTTCAGTAGAATGATGAATCGTATTTTTCTAAAATATCAATATTGTGTGATTGTTTTCTTTGATGATATTTTAGTATTCAGTCAAAGTGAAAAAGAGCATTATGAGCATTTATCATTAGTTTTTCAATTACTGAAAGAAAATCAATTGTTTGCAAATCCTGACAAGAGTGAATTCTTTAAGACAGAAATAGAATATCTAGGTCATATTGTATCAAAAGAAGGAATAAAAGTTGATCCTAAGAAAATTGACGCAATATTGCATTGGCCTATTCCTAAAAATGTACATGAATTACGCTCATTCCTTGGTCTTGCTAGTTTCTATAGGAAGTTTGTACGTAATTTCTCATTACTTGCTTTACCATTGACCAAACTTCTTAAGAAAGGCATTGTTTATCAATGGACTGAAAACCAGCAGAAATCCTTTGATTTACTCAAACGTGCATTGACCAATGCCCCTGTTCTACAATTGCCTGACTTTACTAGACCATTCTTTTTAGTTGTGACCGATGCTAGCGGATCAGGAATAGGAGCCGTGTTAATGCAAGATAACCATCCAATAGCATATTCTAGTTCTAAGCTGAAACCCTCTGAGCTCAAATATTCCACTTATGACAAGGAACTTTTAGCAGTTGTTCAAGCATTGAAACAATGGAAGCATTATTTAATGGGTTCAGAATTCATGATAAAGACTGACCAGCAAAGCATTAGACATTTACTTAGCCAACCCCAAATTTCTGACCGCCATATCAAATGGGCTTCATTCATTCAAAGTTTCCATCCTATCATTCAATACCAACCTGGAAAAGAAAATGTAGTTGCCGATGCATTGAGTAGAAGACCTGCAATTCATAACATTTCCATCATATCTTTTGATTCTTTAATTGCTATGAAAGACACATATCACCAGGATATTACTTTTCATTCTGACTGGCAAAAATTAGTTCAAAATAATTTCATTCCTGTTGATTCATTGTCATATAATGATGGATTCATGTTCTTTGAAAAGAGACTGTGTGTTACTATTCCATTCCGATCATTTGTTTTGAATGAAATTCATTGTCCCCCATATCAAGGTCATAGAGGTATCATCTCTACATTACGCATGTTAACTGAAGATTTTTATTGGCCGCATATGGATGCAGATGTGTCTAATTTTGTTTCTGAATGTTTGATTTGTCAAAGAATAAAAAGACATCATGGTAAACAGTATGGATTATTAATGCCTTTATCTATTCCATCTAAACCTTGGGAACATATATCTATGGATTTCATTACTGGCTTACCAAATACTAAATCTAATCATGACATGATTTGGACAATTGTAGATAGATTTAGTAAGCAAGCATATTTCATTGCATGTAAGAAAACTTTAACAGCATCACAAGCAGCACAGTTATTTTTGAAAACTGTTTTTACTAACCATGGATTGCCGAAAGTCATTATTTCAGATAGAGATTCTAGATTTTGTAATAATTTCTGGATTACACTGTTTGCAAATCTAGGCACAAAGATTGATTTTTCATCTGCATTTCATCCAGAAACAAATGGACAAACAGAAGCCACAAATAGCACTATTTTAGATCTTTTACGTGCATACACTATCTCTAAACCTCAAACATGGGATACTCATTTGCATTTATTACAGTTTGCCTACAATAATACACCGCACACATCTACAAAGAAAGCACCTTTTGAAGTTATTTATGGACATAGATTATCTACACCTGTTGCATCTTTGTCTAATAGAATACAAAGTGCCGATGATATTGCTGTTATGCATAACACTATTTTTGATGAAGTAAAGGATATGATTGCTAAAGCCCAACAATCATATACCAAACAAGCCAACAAGAAAAGACAAGCCATGAATTTCAAAGTTGATGATTATGTTTGGCTTAGAATAGAAAAGCGTAGACTGCAAAGTGTAGATAGACATCCAGTTGTCAAATTAGCCCCTAGATTCTACGGACCATTTAGAATCATTCATAAGATTAATGACAATGCATTCAAGTTAGAACTGCCATCTCATTGGAAAATTCATAAT
This sequence comes from Lygodium microphyllum, assembly GCF_053477565.2. Taxonomy (NCBI): domain Eukaryota; kingdom Viridiplantae; phylum Streptophyta; class Polypodiopsida; order Schizaeales; family Lygodiaceae; genus Lygodium; species Lygodium microphyllum. Next base: position 71,332,546 of record NC_141160.1, read on the forward strand.
ACCTTTCATATTAGTTTATTGAGACCATTTAGAGGACAATTACCTATCCACCCTGTCTATGAAAACCCACCTTTACTAGAAGAAGAGACTGAAATACTTGAACCAGAAGCCATCATAGACACTGACTACATGACCACTAGAACTGGCCGAAGGTACTCTAGATATCTCGTGAAATTTAAGAACCATCCTGTAGAAGAAGCACAATGGATGCACGCTAGAGACCTAAATGCTTTCCCCACTCTGTTAGCTCCACATTGAGCTAATAGCAATTGAGGTCAATTGCTATCCCACCCCGGGGGTATGATGCCAGGAGGCATATTCCACGGTGGATTCCGTGCCACGGTGGATTCCGTGAGGTTTTACGGTGGATTCCGTAAACTTAGATGACCGGGGCTCATACGCAAAGAGGATTCTTTGTGCGAGAAGTTGATGGGGACGCCTATCCTTTTTGGGCGTTTCATTAATTTAGTGTGTACATGGGTGATTCCATAGCGGGTGATTCCGCAAAATGCATATTAAATTAATAAACGTTTATGAGTTTAGAGTGCGCACTCGTAATAAATTAAGGTTAGGATTTATTTCTAACCAGTTGATTTATTTATGTAGCTGAAGACTGCTAGGTATTCACTTTTGTCGGTTTAATTGTGTTATTTTACTAACGATTGTGAATGCTTCAGTTGATGTGTAGAGATAGCAGCAGTGGCGGAGGAAAGCATTGGAGTCTAGCGGGTTTCCGATCTTTGTACTATATTTTGATAGGCGCCACGCCTATATTTTGATTATGTCTATAGAGACATCGACTATTTATTATTATTTTGTATGCGCTTATGCGCCTGGATATGTTATTTTTATTTGGACATTGAGATTGGGCGTGCCAGACTCTTTGGGCACCGTCCATTAGCTTTATTTTCCTATTTTTGGTAGAAAGCAAACTCAAAAGCTAAAAGCTTGTCATATTTTTGTAATTGGGCTATTTTTGAGCAAAAAGATTGAAAATATATATTAAATACATGCTTTGTGAAGCGCTCACACAAGGCATGGGGGAGATTCAACCCAATTTGTCTCTTGTCTCATGTCGTGCTTGCTTTCTCATTGGTTTTTGTGCTAAAAAGTAGAGTGCTTTGTTCTTGGGGACCTTTGGGAATTCACTACGTGAGCTACCTGCGTCCGATCTGCGCACCACCTCTGTCAAAAATTTAGCTATAACTTGAGCTAGAAAACTCTGATTTCCAATATTTTTACTTAAATTGAAGCCAAAAATGCCCTCTTCAAGATGAGCTATAGCATGTTATGACAGGTTTGGAATAGAAAATTTTGTAATTCAATACCTAAGGCTGAATTGTCCATGTATACATCCTGTTTTAACTTGTGAGTACCCTGTTTCCACCTACGAGAGCAAAATGGTAGTACCTAATAGCTACCAAACCCTATGGGAAGCTGGATAGGACCTGTGAACAACTTATAATATCTGCACATGTACTTGAATGATGAAGATGGTACCTATAATAACCTATATATACCCTACAGTGTCCTATAGAACCCCTATTTCACCCTGTTTTGATCTTCAAAGTACTTGAGTCTTTGAAAGTGCTTCAATCTTCAATTATCTACTCAATGTACCTATGTGAGGGATAAAATGGTAAGATAAGCTCCCTACATGGGCTCCAAATTACTGAAAGGTAGGCAAAGTCCCCCTCGGGTCTGTTTGTTGCAGCCCTTCAGGATCTTTAATAGTGGGGGAGGGTCACCTCTCTATTGCCCCACTATCTCCCCTGACATCCACCTTTTTCCTTGGTGGGAATATCAACATAGTAGTAGCATGCTACTCTAATCAATCAGCATGATATGCATTATTGAAATTTTTGTTCAACTCTTTCCATGAAATGCAAAAGAATTAAAATTTGGCAAAATGAATGGGAAGAGGGTCTTACCATGCAGTGGCTCACTATTGACTAATCCTTTTACAATGGATTATGATATATTTTTCCATAAATGAATAATCATTAGTAAATCAATGGATTAGAGTAAGTAATCTTATCAATCAATTAGGCTTTAATCAATTGGATTGAATGCAATGCTGAAACTTCAGTCAAGAGCTTCTAATTCATTGATTAAATCCAACATGAATCAAGTAAACAATGCATTCCATGAGTGTGCTAATTTAAGCAATGATTGGCTGAGATTTGATGGAAATTTTACAATTCTTTAATCTCTCAATCAATTGGATGAAGCTCAACAATTGGATGAATGAGAGAGATTAAGAATTGAAGAGGAATACCTTTTGTTAATTTGATGAAGGCTTGAATAATTTCCAAATGCTTGATAGAGGCTCCGATTTCCCAATGTTCTTGAAATTATCTTCAATCCTTGTGCATTAAATGCTTAAAAGCAATCTTGAAGCTTCAGAAGCTTGAGATTGAAGCATTAAATGTATTTCCCCCAAATTTTGACTCCATAGAAGCTCTTGAACTTCAATCCTTGGCCATTCGTACTCAATCCTTGCAATTTCTTCAAGAATCTTAACTGAAATGAATCCCAGGGCTGAAATAATGAAGAATCTTCAAGAAATTGAAGAGAAATTGGAGCTTGAGATAAAGCTTTCATGGCTATCCATGGACTGTATAGTTGGGGTTTTAAGAGAGCAAAAGAATGAGAAATAGAGCTTCATTTAAGAATCCAGACATTAGAGACTTGAAATATACTGTGCTAATGATAGATTAGAAGCATCAATGCTATCTAGGAGGTGAAAAAATCATGAAGAATAGACTGAAAAAAAGCAACACAAATTTTGGATTGCTTTCTACTCCATGTGTCATCATCCCAATTGGTCAAAATGGTATGCAACCTATAGAGTTTGATCCCTGGAAGCTTCCTATACCATCGATTCTTGAAGAAAAGCAAGATTCATGGAGAAAGATGAGGTTGAAGGACTGAAGGTTCCATGGAGATCTCACACATGAAGAAGAAGAAGCTCTTTTCTAAAAAGTAACCACAATTTGTTTCTCTTCCGAGTTCATTAACTTCAATTTGACCACATTACCTTCAAAATTACATGAAAATTTGATGATGACATGCTATTTTGTCCCTCCACTGCCATATCTATCCTAAAGATATCTAGATTTAGTCTTCTTCCATCTATAGATGTCTTGCAAGCCACTATTAGTCATTGCCCATGTCTTATACCTGTAGTACTTGTTTGAAATTAGTTTTTATGATGAAAATTAGGACTGAATATAAAGAAAAAGAGGAGAAAAATGGATCCAAGACCAATGCTCTAATACTACTTGTCAAGGAGAGGACTGGAGAGAGATAAAGAGGAGAGAGAAGCTTGTTGTAATGAGAGAAGAAGTGCAGAAGAGAGAGAAAGAGAGAATGATGAGGAGAGAGACATACTAGAAAAGGAGAGAGAAATACTGAAAGAGAAGAGAAGCCATAGAAGTTGTGAGCAATGAGGTGAGATGAGAGACAGTAATGTATTAATGTTCCAAAAGGATGTGAAATATTACATGTATCTCCCTTTTATACCTATGTCAGTGTGAAACATGGTAATATTATTATTTCTACACTAAATATCTCTTTTTTCTAGCTTCTTACAAGTTTGCATCTCAAACCTTTGAAATACATTATCTCATAATATACAAAATGAATTATTTAAGTTAGCAAATTTAAAAAGGAAATATGCATAGCCCAAACTCCCCTATGACAAAAGTAGTGATTTTCCATCCTCCATTATGGTATATTGAGTTACACATCTATTTACATCCATATCTCATACCTACATCCCAAGGAAATACAAATACCAATCAAATATAGAGTTTTATGTATCAAGAGGTTTCATGAAGCTTGTTACAATTGGTATATAAATTTTTGTGTACCAAATCATGATGTTTTGACATCACATCATATCTAAAATAAGCAAAAATCCTCAAAGAGACTCTAAAAGCTCTAAATTGATTTCAAATGAGGCAAAAACAACACTATTTATCTTGTTCTCTAGTTTTGCACAAGATCCTATTGCTATGATAAAGAAAGCCAGGAAAGCTTTCTAAAAATGGATTACACAAAGAAAATAGCGAGGCATTCCATAAGAAAGTGTATTTTGATTTTTAATAAAATCTTATATTATATATAATACTCTTATTGTTATTTATACTAATGAGATCTAATCAAATAAATTAGTTTTAAAATTTGATAATTTAATAAAAATTACAATTAAAAAATTAAACAAATAAGTTGATACTTTTAATAGTACATATATCTATTCTATATATTATTTAGAGGTTTGCCTCAAAGATCCCAAACCAACCACAAGGCTCCCAAGCCTATGTGGCACAAGAAGAAGGAGTTTGGTATTCAAGAAATAAAGAGGGCTTTTTCTTGAAGGGTGGGTGAGAGTTATATATATATATATATATATCTCAAAATTAGAGATATAAAATGGTATGATATTCTTCTCGAGGAATCCCTTATCGTATTCATTTCTTGATCCACTTTTTGAATGGGTTGTTGTCCGTGCAGGCAGACTTTCAATACTTGATAGCAAACTCAGAATGATTCTAGGTAGTATTTATGTACATAGTCAAAAATATTTGTGAAATCTTCGTGACTAATCCAAATAAGAATTAAGGAATTAGTAGCATCCATGGTTGAACGGTCAAAGCACCCAACTCATAATTGGTGAATTCACAGGTTCAACTCCTGTTGGATGCAAAAAATTACAAACTAATTAATAAACAAAAACTTTGATTCGACGGGGACTATACAGGAAGTACAAAGCAGAATGAATACTGAAAATGGTTGAACATGTGTATACAATGTGTACATACTCTAAAAGCATCCACAAATGCACATACACTATTAAAAAAAAATGGGAGTTATATTTATATATTTTATCATCTCTTTGTGTGAGTGAGTGAGTGAGTGAGTGAAAAGGAAAAAGACGAGTCTTTGAGAAATTGTGTGTGTGTGTATACATGTGTATATACCAATTTTTAAAAATTAGACATATAAAATAATATGATATTTCAATGGTTGAATGTATGCATGTAATGTATTCATGCTGTAAAAACATCCACAAATGCATATATACTATAAATAAAGAGTTGAATTTCTTTTTAATTGAACATATGGGATGGGATAATAATTCTAATAGTTGAACATATTCATGCAATGTATACATATTCTAAAACCACACACAAGTGCATGTAGACTATAAAAACACATGAACAATATATGCACACATACACATGTACATATACACACACATACACACATGTATATACATATGAATACATGATCTTACACGTGTAAACATATATGAGAGAACAGAAATGGGGAGAGAGAGAGAGAGAGAGAGAGAGAGAGAGAGAGAGAGAGAGAGAGAGAGAGAGAGAGAGAGAGAGAGAGAGAGAGAGAGAGAGAGAGAGAGAGAGAGAGAGAGAGAGAGAGAGAGAGAGAGGAGAGAAAATGGATATACACGTATAAAACACACACTAACAAACATGCACACACACATGTCTATAAACATTCACATCCATACATAAATATATACATGTACATATATTTTAAATGTACACACACATATGGAGACACATGTATATATTATACACGTGTATAGATGCACACATATGAGGTGAAGAAAGGTGAGAGATAGGAGAAAGAAAAAGAAATGAGAGAACATAAACATAATGAGAGGGAGAGATCACACACACACACACACACACACACACACACACACACACACACACACACACGGATAAATGTTTTTCCTATTTGCTAATATAATACCAATGTATTAAGATTCTTCTTAAGCTACACATGAAATGCTAATACAATAGCAATGTATCAATATTCTTCTTGAGCTACACATGGAATGTCGTCTCCTCTTCAGGTACAATATCCCATTTAGAAGTATAGTATCAATTAGCAAAGTAGTATCCTGCCTCTTTTTTTTTCACAACCCTTGTTTCTAGTATCATTTCTCCTCCCTATCCCTTGCAGCACCACCCCTTTCTTTGACTATCTCTAATTTAATCAATATGATACATTCCATAAGTCTTTTGAACTTTAGACATTGTACTATTTTATGATATTTACCCACTTTTGTGCACATTATTATCATAATTATATTCTAAAATAAAGCGTAGGTCTGCATGTGTGCATGCATGCTTATGTGCATCATGTGTGTATAACATGTATGTGTAGAGCTTCTACATATACAAGATTTGTGGTCCTAGCCATATGTTGCTAATTCTTTAGACCACTAATGCATTACAACCCCCTCCTCATAATGGGAGCTAACATTATAGAGAGCCTTACACATTAAAGTCACTAGGGGAGCCTAACTATGCAGATGTTTGCCATTGCACCCACATGAAGCATAAATAGCTTAAAATGTAGCCTCACTGATATGAAGGAGATCTCACAATGAGGACTAATGTGATATCATAAAATTCATAGCCCCCCTCACCCCCACCCCATGTATGATATATTTATTCACATCGTAAAACTCAAAAGCTATGTTGTAGTTACTTTATGATCACAAATGTTTACCTTTAGCATGAGATTGTAATAAGTTTTTTTCCTATTTTATATGATATTGAGACATCGAGTAGTTGTATGGATCGACTCCATTTAGCACCTAGCAATTACATAATGCAACCATTTTAAATATTCCTATCCTCTACACCTATCTGTAAACCCTAATTACTACCCATAGTGTGTGAAGCCACCCTTATGAAACCCTAACCCCTCTCTCATTTACCTACTATCTCTCAAACTAGCACTCCCTCTCCCCTCCTCTTTTTTTGGCCTCATTGCCTCACCATGAGGCCCACACTCTATGATCTGCTACATGCTGGTGCCCGTTAGGAAAAGGCTATACCTCTCCTCCACCATGGCTTGCATGGCCCACCCCTACTCTTTGTGACCTCCTATGATGGTTGACAAAGGATTTTCCCCTCCTCGATTGTCACATGATCTATGCATGGCATATCCAACCTTATTATTATTATTTCCTCTAGTCATCACTCGTACTTATCTATTGTTTCTTATAGGATTATGTAGCATGCCTTGTAGCAATACTAGTCCAAGATAATTGCTTCTGACACCAAGCCATGATAGGTATGATCCAATATCCATCAACTTGTTCATTTTTCTAGTTGTTTGCTACATCAAATTTGTTGATTATTCCCTTTTGCATCCAATTGCCCTTCTCTCTAGCTCCCTACATTATCCATTACTATCATTTTCCCCTATCCCTAATGATGGGCACATAACCCTTTCATGCACTAGGTATATCCACTCTTATCACATTTTTGGCTCCAGTATTTTCCTAAAATATTTTACTAATATTTACTTCAGATAGGTTCAATATTTTTGGTAGCTGTATTAGCCTTTATGGATGGCATCATGACTAGCAAATAATTTTTGCATACCCAATGCCCCTCTAGTTGAAATTGTACTATTGCAATGGTTATACTAGTTTTATGGTTCTAAATAAGCAGATTAATTTTTGTAACCATGCTATCACAATCCTTTTAAAAATATGTATTATCTATGTATTGCTATTATATTTCCCTGTCCATGGAGGATCTATATGTTTTTACATGAATAATTGGTACCATTCTAAATTGAGATATTAATATGGCCTCTTGTCTATGTTGTCATTCCATGGAAATGTTTCTTTTTAAACTGTTTTTTCCACAAAAATATTATTGGTTATTTCCTAAATGGCAAGAAATTCAACACATCGCTTTTATTAAATTGGCCCTTGCTATCATTAACTTGCTACTTTCATTGCTAAAAATTTTGTTTTTATAATTTTTTTTGCATATAAGGCTATTTTTGGCATTTGAAATTGGCCCCATTAATTGTCATTGGTGTACTTCCAGTCTTAGTGATTTATGATTGGCTTGGGTGTTTAACTTAACCCAATGCTATGGTCCTTTCACATATAAATACATTAGGCTTTACTAGCTTTTGTATGTTTGAATTTTATTCTAATCTTAGGAAATTTCATGGGGCAATGAAAGACAATGGTACATTACCATTCTCTATGGCTTTACCAGGAGTCCCTATAGTATAATCTGAACTTCTTTCGTCAATTAGCTATCGCTCTTTTTTTGGCAATGATGGTTCTTGGTGGGACAATGCGGCCTACGATTATATCTTAGCCCAAAAATGATAGATGTTTGTCCAAATATGGTTTCCTTCACCCCTTTTTTTGGCAATGATTGGTCTTGGTGGGACATTGTAGCCTACGATGGTTTCCTTCACCCCTGTTTTTGGCAATGATGATTCTTGGTGGGACAATGCAACCTATGATTATATCTTAGCCCAAAAATGATAGATGTTTGTCCAAATATGGTTTCCTTCACCCCTTTGCCCACTTCTCTGAAGTATGTTTATTTGAATGCCATGTATATGCAATTGATTACCAACTTAGGATTTTTTTCATTGAAATCAAACCCATATGGACATCCCCCCCTTCCCCCCCTAATTTATAATGCTAAACTCTTTTTAACTTGCTTGGGTTGTTTATTACCCATTCCTATTATTACCTCAGTATGATATTACCTCCCTTGGCATCTCACTCACAACACACACACACGTACGTACGTGCGTACACATGTTATAGTGCCTTTTTTTAGCCTAATAATGTAATCCCATCCTACATAATCTAAATATTTATAACATATATACTTCTTAATGCTCTCTATCTCCCTAGGTCATCTCATCCCTTTTTCCAGCAAACACATTCTACTTGGCCCCATTTCTTCCAAAAGTCAAGTTACATCCCCTTAAGCGTCTATCATTCTATAATAACCCTATACTTATTCTTTGAGGGTGATGGGGATGGCAACCAAATATTGCCATTGACACCTACAATAATGTAGGTTAGATTAGCTAGTTCTCATTAACAGTCTACCTGTTCGATTTTGTGGGTAATAGGCGATACTCCTCCCTCTTGAGCATGTTTATCTTGTCAATGCTATTGTTACCTCTTGTTATGAAGTGCCTCATGTATATGCCTGTCTTGGCTATTGTAGTACTAAAAATCAATATATTAGTCATTATTTTAATTAATTATATTAACATTAGCATTTGGGCTCCCTCTTCATGCTTTGTTTTAACACACACAAAGCATTGTAAAAACAAGAAGCAGAAAAAACGAAAATGTGTGTGTGTGTGTGTGTGTGTGTGTGTACACATTGATTATGTATTAATCATTAACTATTAAATGCTATTATGTTAGTTATACTTAACCTATAATCAATAAATATATGTAGATTTAACATTTAGATTACATACTAATACTTTATCAATATGTAAAAATTATCATTAATTTATTATATAAATTAATAATAATAATATACATATTATAACTATCAATATATATATTATCACCAATACATATTATTATATATATTCAAATACATAATAATTAATATGTATACATATTGTTATAAGCATATGTATTATTATATTTGATATGGATAATATTAAATAATAAAAAATATGCATACGATACAATTGTGCATTACTTTAGTACATGTATAAATTATAATTATTAATATATTAATATAATTGATTATATATTACTCATGAACTATGAATATATTAATTATTTATTAATAATTATGTATTATATAATTAATTAATTAATACATTAATATATATATGTATATGTATTATATATATACATTAATATATAACTATAATCTATAATATTAATTAAATTATTATTATTATATATAATTATCTTTCATGTACTATTTGTATTAATTATAATTGTAATGTATATATTATAATTATTTATATCTTAATGTAATTGATTAGATATTCATCATTAATTATTGATAGATTATCGTGCGACTTTATGTCTATGTTATGAAACTATAAGTGAAGCCATATATTTATGCTTTTAGTGGTATGCATGCAAGTCACACTACAAGATATACGCCTTATACCAACGTTAAAAGTGACGAAAATGTAAATAAAGAAATTTTCTCCCATCGTCGCAAAAAGCGTCATCATTGGCGATGTCATAGAACAGTCGGTATCAGCGTCGATACCGACGCTAATAACGACGCCAATAACGACGCATACAGTAAATTTGTGACACTAATAGCGATGGTAACAGGGCAAAAAAAAATTTGTGGCAGGGCAGCTATGTGCTTTATTTGGGCCATACAAAATAGTTTCTGCACTGTGTACAATGCTCGTGTAAATAAAGACAAAGTGTACTTAAATCATAACACTGATATATGAAATAAATACATGATCACATAATGAAAGCGACTAGTACAATCATGGCAAGATATCACTACTACATAGAAAATGTCTACACAGATCAGGTGACAAAAAAAGAAGGGTGTGTGAGCTCCAGGGATCCAAGGGCGAGCTATACATCCTCGCTATCTGAAAGCTCATCCCGCCACAAAGGAGCATCGAACGGACTCTGCAAAAAAAGAAACAACTACACATCAGTCCACCATACAATAATGCATTCTAATTAAACATAGTAACTACGGACAAGAAAGATGAGTGACTTACAAGGCCATCACGTCTATACAATCGGCCGAACAATGTAGTGAGACCGTGCCTCTCTACATATCGAGTCTCAAGACCGGTCGGATCGCGATTTGTAATGGAGTGCTGCAAAGGAAACAAAATACTAATTGTTAGAAACACGATCGTCAATACAAAGGATATTGCAAAAAAATAAGCAAGCAAAACAAAAGAAAAACTTACAAAGTCCTCCAGATAGTTCCTGTGGCTGCCACTTCCAAGATGATGGACCACTCGGGTCTCTAGTCATGCCCTCGCCGCCTTGCGCTGCTGGCTCCAACGTCCTGGAGAATCTGTAGCCTCCTCCCTCAGTCGGCGCCAGTCGTCCGCGTTTAGTCACTTGGGCTTTGCAGCCCTACTCTTGAGTGCCTTGCGTGCGTCCAATCATCTGTGTAACATATATGCACACATGCACTCCATCATCCAGCCTGTAGAAAACCTATTTGCTATGGCTGGAACCGAAAACCTATCATGCAAGGACGCTAATATGTAGTCCTTGCTCCCCTCCGGTATGTTTTCAATAATCCAAGATGTTGTGCTGAAAAACTTGTTGGCACAACTCTCTCATGCAAGCCATCACCTCCTCCCCTCATCATTCATGATGATGGCTCCTGACCTATCATCTACAAGATAGGCATACCCCTCTAGGATATGCCTAAGATGGGTCCTCTTCCATCTGCGACCACGCTCCTGGGCATATCCAGGAGACCCTTGTACGTCTGGTTTACCGACCGGGGTAGTATCTATTGGTATAGCACCCATAGAGGTGCCACCTGCGGACGGCTGAGCAAAAGCTGGAGTAACTGGAGTAGACGTCCCCACAGGTGTGACAAATCCTGTAGGTGACACAACTCCAGCAGAACGACGAGATGAAGACACCGCATCCGTGCCTCCACAGCAACCACCTAAGCCACGCTCTCTGGAACGGCCACGAGAGCAAGAGGTAGTACCTGTATCCCGAGCCGACCGCGGGATCACTGCCTCCGTATCTCTGCACCATCCCCCTGACCCTGAAGCACTCCCTCCCTCTGGCCCAAGTCTGGAGTGTCGACCTCGTTTGCTCGAAGCCGAAGCATCTAATTGCGCCAAAGTAGATCTAATAGAGCGGCCTGACAATGTCCAGACAGCTCCTGGTCCACCATGTCTTTGAATCTTGCCATCTGATCTGGAGACATGCGTGTAAAGATATCCTGCAACTCCTCATCGCTCATCCCTCGACTCATCCTGATGATCTAAGTATCCACAAAGATCACCTGCACAGACAAAAAATGATGTTAACATAATCAATTTAAATCATACAAAGCATGGTAATATAAATCTTAAAAAAATGATCTTACTTAAAATGCATATCTTATGTATCCTTATAAGCGATTAGTTAACGAATTGAGTAAGAGGATGCTCCAAGTATGAAGTATCCTATGGTCCCATGTCAATCTCCTGACACAATTTGGCATAAACTGGAAGGTTGATAGACATGCCACCACAAAAGGATGAGTCCACCTCGTTCTCAAAGAATTCTTGGACTCATGTATTTCCATCATTGTTACCCGATGCTAGCTCCTCTACATGCTCCAAGCTTTTAGTGGTCTCCACCCCTTGCAATATCGACCCCTCTATTTGCATATTGTCCTCATCTATGCTTAGAACATCGCTTTGATCATATACTCTCACACTTCGAGGAGCTGAAGGTATAACATACCACCATCGAGGTTGTCAGGGGTTTGGATAGAAGATAACATGTTCACAAACACGTACAAGAGAGATTAAACTATTGTGACATGTACCATGTCATAATACAATTAACAAACAAATAAGTTCATGCACCTATTCACAATGGGTCGGCAACACATAGGTGTCGCACAAATCTGTCCATTTTTTTTCGGAATCTATTTCGAGAAATCCAGATGGACCTCGTCAAACTGTTACTTCAGCTCCTTCAATTACCACTTTGAACCACTGCACATCGAATAGTATCATGGAGAAGCTACGGTAATCCACCGTAACAATACTTTGCAAGTTTCCAAAATACTCCATCTCATCTATAACCGTGTTTGGATCCGTTGCTCGTCGTCGGCTCTCTTGCTCGAACCTTGCAATGATACCACAGTCTGTTGTGGAGCGCATTTTGTCAATATGGTCCACGCGAAAATGCCATCTGCGCGACCACGCTGCATTATATATTTTGTACAGTACATTGAAACACTCAAATTAGTTATCGCATATAAAATATAGATACGACAAATCCTAAACACATCATCACCTTTGGACTACATCCCCTCGATAATTTCCACTCCTTGGTTGAGACCTCCGCCCCTTCGCGAGACGCTGCGGTCAAAGCTCCATGCAACCATTGCATTGACATAAACTGCGGCATCTCCTCCATGCCCTCTGGATATCGAATCGGTTGATGGCGCGTACTACTTCGAAATTCAGATCGCGCTTCCTCTCGATCTTGCTTAGCTTGCTGGTACTTGGCGAGCCACGTCTCCATAGAGGCATGGTGTAACATACAAAAGCGATTCACTTTCTCCTCCATTGCAGCATCCATTCTTTTTTCTACCCCATTTCCAACCACCACATCTCCGGTCAGTCTATCATCATCCTTCAACGACCATAGTATATTCTTGTCTAGATCCACCGTTGGTAGCCATTGTGAAATATACACTAGCGCCTCAGACACCAACCAACCTTTAGCCATGCTACCTTCTGGCCGAGCTCGTTGTCACACAAAGCCTTTCAAGGTTTTCATGAAGCACTCCAAGAAGAACATACATCGCATATGGACAGGTCCAGCAATCTCCACTTCATCTACAAGATGCACAAGAAGGTGGATTTGTATCGTGAGCATGCTGGTAGGCAGGTATTTCTCAAAGAGACAGACCGTCTCCACTGCTCCCTGCCTCGCAAATTCAATAGAGGACATCTTAATCTCCTTCTATGAGATCCATTGCACTGAAGTCGGCATCCTGCGATCTGATCGGTAGTACAAACTGCCACAAATGAGAAAGCATTATGAACAATGACTACACTCCAAATAGCAAAATGCGCACGTCACTTACAATCCATTCGTAGTGCAAACTTGACATATCTTATGCCAATCATGGGATTTTAGCCCTGATAATTGGTCGTCTTTAGAAAACGCAAATCTGAGAGAACGCGTCATACATGCCGGAGTGAGGATAGACTTGACTATTTGCTTCACAATGTGCTCTTCTTTAGTGGACAAAACCCAAGGAGCGCGAGGTAGCTGCAGACGACCATCAGCACTCGACTGCGGCCAAAGCGCCTCCATCTTGCCTATCTCATTCAAATCCATTCGTGTCCCTATAGTGTCCCTCTTTTCTGCGATGTGGTCCCATAGCAAGCTAGGCCTCGCGATTAAGATACGCCTCGCGATCTTGAACATCAAGACCTTTATCGTTTTCCATTTTGTCTATGTTACGATAAACAATTTGTTTGTATTATCATTCTTTTTTCTTCCTTAAATTGTTTGAGAAGGGATTTTTTCTCTTGTAACAACATAAATTAACGTATGTAAAGACTTCACCCACCCATCCACAAATTAACGTATGTCGGAGTGTTTCCCGTCTTGTGGTGTTGCACCGGACCTCGCCACCACTCTCTCTTTGTTTTTTAACCATTCATTATCTCCTCTCCTTCCATCTCTCTCTCTTTTTTTCTTTCTTTATTATGATGTATGTTTATTCCCTCTCTCTTGTTCCTTCTTCTTTTTTCTCTTCCTCCCCCTCTCTCATTTTCTTTAACAAAACATCTCTCTCTCTCTACTACTATAACAACAACAACAACTACTACAACAATAACAAACAAAAAAAGAAAAAAAAACTACTATTACTACCACAACAACAACAACAACAACAATAATAACAACAACAACAAACAAGAAAACTACCACTACTACTACAACCACGACTATGACGACTGCGACTACGACCACGACCACGACCACGACTATGACTATGACTATGACTGCGACTACGACCACGACCACGACCACGACGATGACCACTACCACCACGACTACGACCACGACCACGACCACGACCACGACCATGACCACGGCCATGACTACCACTACCACTACCACTACCACTACTACTATAATAAACAAGAAAAGAAGAAATAGCAACAATAACAACAACAACAACAACAACAACAACAATAACTACTACTACTACTACTACTATTACTACTACTACTACTACTACTACTACTACTACTACTACTACTACTACTACTACTACTACTACTACTACTACTACTACTACTACTACTACTACGACCACGACCACGACCACGACCATGACCACGACCATGACCATGACCATGACCACGACCACGACCACGACCACGACCACGACCACGACTATGACCACTACAACTACCACTACCACTACCACTATAATAACAAGAAAAGAAGAAGAAGAAGAAGAAAAAAAAACAACTACTACTACAATAAACAAGAAAAGAAGAAAAAACTACTACTACTACTACTACTACTACAATAAAAAACAAGAAAACTAAACAACAATAAATAAGAAAAGAAAAAAAAAAACTACTACTACTACTACAATAACAACAAACAAGAAAACAACAACCTCTCCCTCCTTCTCTCTCTCCCTCCCTCTCCCTCTTTCTCTCTTTTTCTCTTTCCCTATTATCTTTAATGTTTTCTCCCTCTCTCTCTCTCTCGTTCTTTCTTTTCTTTTCTCTCTTTCTCTCCCTCTCTCATTTCCTCTCCCTGCCTCACCCTCACCCTCTCTTTCTCTCTTTCCCTATTATGTTTAATGTTTTTTCTCTTATCTCCTCTCCTTCTCTCATTTTCTTTTCTCTTTTCCTCTCCCTCTCTCATTTCCTCTCCCTCCCTTACCTCTCCCTCTCTTTCTCTCTTTCCCTATTATGTTTAATGTTTTTTCTCTCTCCTCCCCCTCTCTCATTTCCTTTTCTCTCTTTCTCTCCCTCTCTCATTTCTTCTCCCCACCTCACCCTCACCCTCTCTTTCTCTCTTTCCCTATTCTGTTTAATGTTTTTTCTCTCTCCTCTCCCTCTCTCATTTTCTTTTCTCTCTTCCTCTCACTCTCTCGTTTCCTCTCCCTCCCTCACCTCTCCCTCTCTTTCTCTCTTTCCCTATTATGTTTAATGTTTCCATCTCTTCCTCTTCCTCTCCCTCCCTCTCCCTCTCCCTCTCTCATTTCCTCTCGCTCTCCCTCTCTTTCTCTCTCATTTCCTTCCCCTCTTTCAATACACATGAATTTTAACAAAAACAAGTAAAAGAGAAAGAGAAAACACAAAAGCAAAGCAAGAAGGAACAATGCACTCACCGTAAAGGCTCGAAGAAGGGTTTGGCGGCTCCTCTTCGCCCTCCGTAGACCTCCTCCTCTTCTTCGTGATTGGCGGCGGCAGCGGTGAGAAGCTTTCTTTCTCCTCTTTTTCTCTCTCTCCCTCTCCCTCTCAAATGCAAGATGTTTGCACTCTTTCGTGTATGCGTGCAAAATAATGCTCTCGGGTTTCTACCCGTGTTTTTTTTGTCTGAGTACCGTCGCTATTTGCGACGCTATTAGCGTTGCATTTGCGACACTAATAGTGATGCAAATAGCAATGCTGCTATTTTGCGTCGGAAACCGCCGTCGCTATACCTCCATATCCTTGTAGTGTCAATGGAAGACAATTTTTACGAGATGAAGAGTTACTGCTTCATTGCATATCTACTGACAAGTGTGAAGTTTGGAAGCAAATTGATTAAGAGGGAAGTCAAGTAAATTATGGATTAGGAGAGTGTTTGCATGCGTCCTTGTGTAGGAGACATGGGGGGCAAAAGAGAGAAAAGTGAGCACTTGGGGCAACAACAGGACCACAAAAAATAGGTGCAAACTGTACGGGAAGGCTACTCTAAGTTTGGAGGGGGAAGGGAGAGAAAGATCATGCAAGATTGAAGTAGAGGCTTGAAGAAATAGGGCTAAAGCTTCTCTAAGGGGCAAGGATGACTCTTGGCCATCAGAAGAGAAGTTTGAATCTTTTCTTGGCTATCTTGAACAAGGTAAACACAATATACAACAAGGCTACTTGCTATCCATAAGGTTTTCTCCATCTTCTACTGATACCGGGTGTATCTATTGCAAAGGATTCTACTCCCTACTATCAAGGAATGTTTTATACCTATCAAAGACTATCTTGGAAAATTTTGAAGCAATTACTAAGTATCTTATTACTGCTATAAGAAATGATTAAAACAAGTACCAAATTTAGGCTCATACGGTATTTGATGCCTCTTTATCCATGTATATCAATTGGTAGTGCTTTTGGGTGATGGGATTGGTCTTTCCCCATTAAAGTTTATGTATTTGCATTGAGATTTGATGCTTTTTCCTTCTTCATGGGTTCATATACAACATGATACCGATTTGTTCGTATTCAGGGTTAGGGAAATTGGTTTCAAGTTGATCCCAGTTGTCCCAACAAGGGCTGAATTGATCGGGTACTATTGTACTTGGCAGTAATACAAAGGCTTGGCATCTTGTTCATTTGGATCGTGGTTTGTTTCTCCATTCTCTCATGTTCTTCTCTTTAAACCTTACTGTTTGTACCCATGTTTTTGAAATCCTCATGGTTTTGACTTTCTTCTCTTTATCCCTAGACAACATCAATTAATTATTAATGAAATATGTATAGTTGTATTTTAATTAACAAATTATATATATATATAATTATGTACATATGTGCTTAATTATTAATCGTGAGAGATAAAGAGAGAGAGGAGGAGGAAGAAGAAATTCTACTAGAGTATTTATGTTTAGATTTCTTATTTAAAGAATCAAAAGTATGAATAATCTCTAGGTGATTGAAAATTAAGCATACTTACAATAGTATGTATATACATGATATCATAATGTACAACTAATACATATAAGGTGTTATATAAGTATGACTAGGTGCTCTTTACATGGGTATTTTGTCGTTGCTTTGCACAAGGTCTACAAGCACTTCCATATAACAAGAGGGTTCATGGAAGGTTGATATTAAAAACATAATCCAAACTTCAAAAGTTTTGGCAACTTAGACCAATAAAATGTTGAATACCTGAAAATGTAATACATGGAGATGTGGTAGTCATAGATATAGAGGGAGTGGAAGACCACATTAACAGGATCAGAAAACAATGCCTCTTCTCTCTCTCTCTCTCTCTCTCTCTCTCTCTCTCTCTCTCTCTCTCTCTCTCTCTCTGAGAAACAAAAAAGAAAAGAAAATGACAAATAACCTTGAGACCTCTCTTTGTTTCTCCAACAAAGAACCATTGTTGGAGAGAGAGAGAGAGAGAGAGAGAGAGAGAGAGAGAGAGAGAGAGAGAGAGAGAGAGAGAGAGAGAGAGAGAGAGAGTGTGTGTGTGTGTGTGTCTATGATATCATATCCCAAAATCCACATATTTCTTGACATTCAAACCCTCACAACTCTTTTGTATTAGTTTTGAACCCATCTCACAACAGTCAAGGTCCTTCTCCAGATACTAGTACAAAAACAAGCAAAAAAGAATATTAGGTAAAGGCAACTTACATGACACTGTAAAATGAGAAAAAGAAAACCTCTACGGATCCAATTGCCAAGTTTTATTATTGTTTCTATTGAAATATGCAATAAGTTACATTAAGGTTTTAAAACTTTGTAATTACTCAATGCTAACCAATGACAAGATTATCAAATATCATAAGAAATTTTAGACATTTTTTCATGTGGGAAAAGCCACATTTTTCCCTTGGTTGTCCCTATAGCATTCAGCGTCACGAGCTTCTACTCTGGGAAGCCAGGCCGGCATTCCCTAGCCTTGGCCCCCCACCAGGCCTAGCTAGGTAATGCCACCTTCTCAAAAGCTCATGTTGTTGTAATAATTCACATTCACATTCACATTCACAATGTGAGAATTATTGAGATAGGCCTTAGCCACTTCAGGGACACCAGAGGAGCTAAATTAGTAAGTACGTCGAAAAGATCCCTTGGCATTTCTCTGTTCCTGCTCATGGGAGCGCTCCATTGCTGTATTGTATGGGAGCGCTCAATTGCTGTATTGCATGGACCTGTGCACAGACCTGTCTCGACTCCCGACGTCTTATCAAGGGGATCAATGGCTCGCAGATATTCCGGGAGAGTTGAGGAGACGAGGATTGTCTTCACTTGAAATATTAGCAGTACAAAAGAAGAATGATAGACAACAAATTTGTGCTTCTGATCGTGATAATGATGATGATGATGATGATGGTAATGATGAGTTTCGTGCAAGGGAGAAAAAGAGATTCCAGGCTAAAGCACAGCTGGGCAAGGAGGAGAAGACGAGTAAAGCTTTCACCCCTACCAACCATCACTATAAAAAATCCAAACAGGATATTGGTACAGCACACTCTTTTATGGCCTTGCTGAAGGTCTGTGCAAAACGAAAAGATCTGCACAGAGGAACTACAGTACATGCTGATATTGTCAGAATGGGCTTGCTGGAAGATAATGTCTTTCTTGGCAATGCCTTAATCAGTATGTATGTGAAATGTGGCTCGCTTGTAAAAGCGCAAGAAGTCTGTGACAAGCTTCCAGTTCGAAATGTAGTCTCTTGGAATGCAATCATCACAGGATATGCCCAATATGGGGATGGTGAGCAAGCCCTAAGATGTTTTGAGCAGATGCAACTTGAAGGCCTTCAAGCGGATTCAATCACGTATGTTTGCATCCTTCAGGCCTGTGCTAGCATAGGAGACATAAACAAGGGCCAAGAAATTCATGCTAAGATTGTTACAGATGGATTGCTGGGAGAGAGTGTCATTGTTGGAACTGCATTAGTGGACATGTATTTTAAATGTGGCTTGCTTGCAAAAGCTCAAGAAGTATTTGAGGAGCTTCCAGTTCGAGATACAGTCTTGTGGGGCTCACTTATCACAGGATATTGCCAACACAAGCATGGTGTACTAGCATTGAAGTGTTTTGAAAAAATGCAAATGGAGGGTCTTTCTCCAGATGCAGTCACTTTTGTTTGCATCTTGAAAGCCTGTGGCAGTGTAGGAGCTACTGGTAAGGGCCAAGAGATACATGCTCAGATTGTTAGAGAGGGATTGCTAGAGAATGACGTAGTTGTTGGCAATGCATTGGTGGATATGTATGCCAAGTTAGGCATGCTTTCACAAGCACAAGAAGTATTTGACAAGCTTCCCATTCGGAATGTGGTCTCATGGAATGTGTTGATTACAGGGTATGCTCAACATGGTTGTGGTGAGCAGGCATTGAAGTGTTTTCAGTGTATGAAGTTTGATGGGCTCTCTCCAGATGCTCTTACCATGATGCTTGCTTTAAAAGCCTGTGGCAGCATAGGTGACATAAAGAGAGGGCAAGAAATACATGCACAGATAATCAGAGAGGGGTTGCTGGAAAAGAATACTGGTGTTGGCATTTCTTTGGTAGATATGTATGCCAAATGTGGCCTCCTTGCAAAAGCGCAGGGTTTGTTTGACAAGCTCCCAAGGCAAAATGTAATCCTGTGGAATGCGCTGATTGCAGGATATACGCAACATGGATGTGGCAAACAAGCACTGAAGTGTTTTGAAGAAATGCAACTTAAGGGCCACTCTCCGAATGCAGTCACTTATGCTTGCGTCTTGAAAGCATGTGGCAGCACAGGTGCCATAGAACAGGGCCAAAAAATCCATCTTGATGTTGTTAGAGAGGGGCTGCTTGAAAAGGATATCACAGTTGCCAATGCATTGGTGGATATGTATGCTAAATGTGGCCTCCTTGCAAAAGCACAGGAAGTGTTTGATAAGCTACCAGTTCGGGATGTTGTCTCATGGAGTGCACTTATAGTGGGATATACTGAACATGGCTATGGCGAGCAATCACTAAAGTGTTTTGAATGCATGCAACTTGAGGATGTCGCTCCAGATGCTGTGACCTTCCTTTGCATCTTGAAAGCTTGTGGCAGCATAGGAGCTGCAGACAAGGGCCAACAAATACATGATCATATTGTCAGAGAAGGTTTGCTGGAGAAAGATTTAGTTGTTAGCACTGTATTGGTAGATATGTATGCCAAATGTGGCTTGCTTGCAAAAGCACATGAAGTGTTTGACAAACTTTCAGTTCGTAATAGTGTGACATGGAATGCACTTATTGCTGGATATGCCATACTTGGAATGGCTGACTGTGTTTTTGACTTATTTGAACAGATGACTAGGGAAGCTATCAAGCCAGATTTGGTGACATTCAATATTATCCTGAATGTGTGCAATCATGCAGGTCTTGTAGACAAGGGCCAGGTCTATTTTGACACCATGAGAATTTGCTATGACATCATCCCGACTTTAGAACACTATTCATGCATGGTTAATCTGTTTGCTCGTGCAGGGCACTTGGAAAAGGCTGTAGCACTGATCAAGGAGATGCCATATCCTGCAAATCTCAGAGTGTGGCATACTGTGCTGGGTGCTTGTAAAAAATGGGGGAATTTGAAACTTGGGAGACTGGCATTCGAACATGCGGTACAGTTGGATGAGAAGGACTCTGCCGCTTATGTCTGTATGTATAACATTTATTCAGATGCAGGCAGGCATGAGGATGCTGAAAAGGTTGAAGCTTTGAGAATGAAAAGGCAAGCTG
Source organism: Lygodium microphyllum (assembly GCF_053477565.2). Lineage (NCBI taxonomy): Eukaryota > Viridiplantae > Streptophyta > Polypodiopsida > Schizaeales > Lygodiaceae > Lygodium > Lygodium microphyllum. The sequence continues at coordinate 71,353,756 of NC_141160.1, forward strand.
GGAAGAAGCAAATGCACTTTTTGTAAATGGATGCAAGTAAAGGTGTTCGTGCATCATTTCTTGGGTGCAAATCCTTTATCCATATTGACTTTAGTGATTGACACATTGCAGTTGAACATTTGAAGAGTTCAAACTGTTTATCTATATCTATATCAATATTGAAGAAGGTGCAACTGCAAAATGATGCAGTGTCGAAGTGAAGGAGAACAAGATCAATGACGGAGTCTTGAGACAAGCAGTCCACCTCAGCCATCAATTAGCCAAGGAGAACAAAAGGATGCAAACACTTCTGATCTCCCATGAGATGTGGGAGCATGAATGCCACTGCCTCAGCAAGTCAAGAGGATGAAAGTAGAAGTGGATAGTGCCCACCTTGATGCCACCAAATATATCTCCTACCTCCCAAAAGCATGTGTCCTGAAAAGTTGAGGCAAGGCAAACAATCTCTTCTCTAGCCTTGCCAAGCACCATATTACTCATTGAAAGCTGTAGAGTAATTTCAGATGCCCAAGAATCTGATGATCATGCAACAATAGCAGCAAATAAATTATCAGCTACCTGGGTTGAGACGGCTGCCATTGCCTGTATGGATGTGACTAACAAAAAGTGGAGAATGGACGCACAAACCTTTCTTAACATAGAAATGGCCAAGAATGCCTGCTGAAGCGATTGCATACGATAAGGCTTAACACCAATAAGAAGTTAAGCATCCAAGCACAGGTGAACAACCTTCAAAAAGGCAAATTACAAGGTTACTGCAGGATGAAGGACCACTTGCTTAGATTGCTGATATGTCGTGCAATCACCAACATTGATCAACAAAATTACAAACTGAAGCCAAGGATAAGTGGTGGTGTTCATTGACCAGTACAAGCATGTGAAGCGGTCATTCACCAACACTTCATATGATGAATGTAACCATTAGAAAAGCTAGAAAACACAAATAAAAGGCAAGAACATAGCTTTTGTCTTGCCGATGACTCCCATAAAGCCAAGGTGTGGCTGATACGGATGATCATTACATGTTGAAGTTGTTCCAGAGTGCTCCACTGTTGATCATGCTTCTTTAGGGCTTAGCAAGGCTAATCTTAGCCTTGGTGGAGCTGTTTCCAGCCCAGGCAGAGCCGTTCCCAGCCTGGATGGAGCTATTTTTAGCAGGGCAGAGTTGTCTAGGCTAGGGCGATGACTGTTGGCTACTGAGCAAAAGTTGCCCTTGATAGAATGCAGCTGTCTACAGCTGTGTGAGGCTGTTATTGAGCTTTCAGAATAGTTTCTGGGCTGTCTTGAGACATTTTATTCAAGTTCAAGTTTGGAGAGATCTGTTGCAACATATTTTATTAGATCAGGTTCGAAACTGCTTGAAGAGGATCTGTTATGACATATTTTATAACATCAGATCCTTCTGACAAGGCCCAGTATCAGGCAGGTTGGCCCTTACATGCCTCCATGGAATCTCAACCAGTTTGGTTCAGGTCTGGTGCTTTGGCCTCTATTGGTGAGAGCAGTTGGAGATAGTTGCACAAGTGTCACTATCATTCCTGTGGTGATCTGCAAGTGGCTGCATCTCCTGCCCAGTCAGCATCCACCATAATTGTCAGCTATGCGCCCATTGTATATGTACTGGCTGTGCTTCCGTAGTTCTTTAATGTGCATGAAACACTCTTTCTGCCTTGCCAGTGATTATGCACAAGTTTCTTGAAGTAAGCCTCCCAATTCCCATGCTAATGTTGAATGTGCTACAGATGGCAGCATATATGAGATTCCCTTCAAGTAATCAATAGGGGAACTCAGCTGGTAGGTCTCTCTTTGTAAAGCTCTAGACCTCATTCATAGGTGCATTCACCACCTTGGAATTTCTCATCTTGTATTTTAGGAGCATTGCATTGATGAAGCTCCACTGGAATAATGCCAATATCCCTGCTTCTATGATATATTTTGCTTGTAGTCCTAAACAGTAGCTGATTTCTCCCCCATTTTGTTGTTGTAAGTTATTTTCCACGTATTGCACTGCGGACGGGCCGCACCCTAGCATCTCCCCTGAGTGGGAGAGTGCACGTCATAATTTGTGGCACTGGGGGCTCGCGTTCGTGCGGCCCCTAATGTAATGAGACGTGCTCCTGGACTTAATTGGCTGGGACGTGGTTTCGGCGATGTTACTTTGAAAAAATTAAAGTATGTCTTTTGCCCAACCTGTTCCAGCCTATGTTTGTCCAATAAGGACTATGTCACAAACATAAGACAGCCAATATTATGACTTGCTTCTGTGAGATGCAGATGCTTAGATGCACTCTGCGATAATCCAAACCTGATGCTTCCAAAAAATCAGGCAGGCATTTGTACTAGGCACAGGAGGTCTGTTTTGATCTATAGACAAACAAAAGTGATGTGAAACGGTATGAAAATGGACGATGGGGAGGAATAGTCGTCACTTGTAATTATATTGTCACAAGGGATGGGATGTGGGATCGAAAGAAGCTACAATCTAAGCTGACTGTCACTAGTGACTATGCCTGTTGATTGCACACGGAAGCCTTCTGACCTTTCCCACAATCCTTTGTGCTCAATGACCGTTGCTTGAATATCTCTTCTATCACCCTAAGGAGAAAGACTGTTTTCAAGTCTATGTTGAGATGGCGAGCTCAATATATGTGAACATGGATGATAGACTGCCTAGTTAGATAGGTCCATATATCTACACTTAGCACATCAATGGTCATTATGATTGTAACATGGCCACTAACTCATCACTTATTGTATTTGGATACTTACACCTACCTATAGTTGGCATAGTTTTAGTGCCAATCGATTAATATAGTCAATTATGCACCAGTTGACTTAGTATGCCGTTTTCTTTTATGTTATTTCTTATCTATACCTTTGTGTATATTGTATAGTGTGAGAAAGAAGAAAGAAAATCCAACAAGGAAACATTTGGCCTTCATCTCTTATGTTTTTGAGTGAGCTTTTCCTTGTATGTATTGTGTGTTTGGCATAACAGTTCGTGCAAGTCATTCACCATGTAATTTATAATATAGTATTAAAGCTACATTATTGAGAGAGCAATTTTGGAGGATGAATTGAAGGAGAAAAACCAAGGATTGAAGCAAGCAAGCAAGTGATAAGAAGCTCTTCTATTCTCTTATTTTATTGCTTGGATAGTGCATGTAGAGGCACTAGAAGAAAGGTAGAGAAAAATTCTCATGTCGTTGTGAGATTTGGTATACAACTAGAATGTTGTGTACTTTGCAAATATGCTCTTTAGGGCTTTCTATTGTCTTTATGGCTAGACGAGGGTAGACTTTGTTTTAGCTCTGTAAGGTTGTGAGGGATAGTTTTAGGGTATATTGTAATTTTAGCTATTTGGCTATTCATATGTGCACAAGCTATAGATTTCAAATATGTAAGTTTTGAGATGTGTTATAAAGAAAACACATGGTTATCTGTAAATAAGTTGCAGATTGTATGCATTATTGAGCAGTCAGTGAAATAGATTGTTTGATTTATTATTGTGCATTTCGTATGAAAGGTTGCAGAAGACTTGCTGTTTAGTACTTAGTTTTGTCGTAATAGTTAAGAACAATGAAAATTTTATTATTGAGAAGTTGAATAATAATAATTATCCATCATTGAAGTTCCATGTGACGAACTTCCTTATTGTAAAAAGTCTTTATGAGTTTGTTTCAGATGAAAAAAAGGAACCATAATTAAGTGATTCTCCAATTGCAGAGGAAATAAAGATGTGCAAAGAAAAGAATACAAAAGCTAAAATGTGATACATTGGTTATGTATAGTCATTAATAATACTATTTTGGGTTATATTAACAATATAAAGAGTTCATATGTAGTTTCAATAATTAAATACAAAGATACATCATATTCATCTCAAGCAAGAGGTGAATATATTGAAGAAAAAATATATGCAAATGAGTATGCTTTGAAGGTGAGGAGCATTGCAGATGCTTGGATAGTGATAAATTGGAGCAATGAAATTATACATAGTCTTCAAGATAGAATGATGATAAAATTGAGCATTTATTTATTATGTAGCATATGCTAAATGCTGTTACAGGAAAGGGGGGTGTATTGGGGGCAAAGATGCATGTGCCTACGCCACCTGTTGTCGAAGGATGGTTGGATCAAGCTACAAAACCACAAAGGTTTAGAAATGTAGCAAGATGAATGGAAGTCTTAGAAAGAATATCAAGTGAGACTCAACTTGCAAGGGGTTACAAAGAGTAAGGCACAATGAACTTCAATGGTCAAAATACGAAATATATGAGTAAGTAATCACGATGCCTCTCAACATGATAAGAGCGTACTAAGACATAAACATCCCTTCACAACTTGGGAGTAAAAAAAAAAAGAAATTGTTGAGTTGCTTGGTGAAGCACGAATAGAGACTTGACATGTCATCATCCCTTTAATTCCTACAATTGGAAGTGACAAGCAAGAAAGAGAGGAAGTTAGGGACATAGGGATTCAATTTTTGAGATAACACATAGAAGAGGAATATGAAGAGAGAGCTTTCTTATAGGCACGCCTATTCTTACTGTCTCCCAAGCCTCTAAGATCATTATCCTATCGAGGTGGAAGGCCATCTCCTCCTTTTTACTTGCTATTCCTCCTCTTTACTTGCGGCAAGTGAGCGTGTATTGTGATGCTTATCCCTTATTTATCATGTCTTTATGCATCATTGATTAAGTTATTCAGTCCAATTCCCAACTTCAAATATTTGTTGCCACCCTGTGAAGTGCACCAACAAAATGTGATAGTATGCAAGCTTCGTCGTGCTTAAGTTGACCCCTATTCCCACTGGCTACATCAGCATGTCGTAGGATGCATCAAGAATTCTGATATTGAAAACCTTCACTCTGACTATAGCAAGAATTCTGATCTTGGAAATCTTCACTCGGAATGCTTTAAAGCTGACAATTGTAGCAATTTATAGGTTGCGCTGTATGTTGCAGTCATGCCATCATCATGGCCATTAAGTGCATGTAAGCTGGATCTTGTCCTTTGCCCTTCTGAGAGTCTCCCACAGACAACACAGAAGTAACCCGTGAAGAAAGATGCCTTGCAATAAAAAATAATCTCACATGTTGAGGATAAGGTCTTCCCTTATTCTCTTTGAATACGGCAGTGTCATACGTTTGTGTGTTGTGTTATTATTCCTTATAGGTGAGGTCGAGATGGGAGAAGTTGACCATGTCAAACTGAAGGAGATTTGTGCCCTTCATCACTTTTTTTAGGGTTTGCAAAGGTGCTTATGAAAGAGCCATCTTACGGCTTGAATTAGGGAAATTGTTTGAGGAACAAGAGGAAAGCATGATGAGGTAGCACAAGAAACTAGGTTTTCCGTGTATATAGAGGAGGGCACAAAGAAATTAAAACCATTAAATGTTACTAAGGGCATGTGCATGTTGGTTGAAGAGGATGGAAAATAGCAAAAGCTGAAGTGAACGAGAAGCTTTTTGATTAAAAGCTTATAGGGTGGTGGCATGCTTTTAGGTTGAAGAGGAGGCCTCGTCATGAAATCGACTAGTAAAGAGTTTTGATGAAGGGAGAGAGTAGTCTCTTATGCAAAGCAACAAATGAGATTATTTTTACTATAAGCGAGGAGGCAATCTTTCTTTATGCATTACTTCTGTGCACATCTGTGTGAGACTCTTGGAAGGGCAAAGGACAAGATCCAACTTATGTGCACTTAATGGCTATAATGATAACATGAGTGCAACATATAGTGCAGAGTTGCAACAATTGTTAGCTTTAAATCATTTCGAGTGAAGATTTCCAAGATCAAAATTCTTATTCCAGTTAGAGTGAAGGTTTCCAATATCAGAATTCTTGCCGCATCCTGCGACATGCTGATGTAGACGGTGGGAGTAGGGGTCAACTTAAGCACAATGAAGCTTGCATACAGTCACATTTTATTGGCACACTTCATAGAGTGGCGATGGATATTTAAAGTAGAGAATTGGGTTGAAGGACTTAATCAATGATGCATAAATGAAACATGATTATGACATGATGAAGAAGGGATCAAGAGCATAGTACACACTCTCTAGCCGCAAGTAAAGAGGAGGAATAGCAAGGAAAAAGGAGGAGACAACCTTCAGCCTCGATAGCGTAATGACCTTAGAGGCTCAAGAGACAATAAAAATAGGCCCACCTACAAGAAAGCTCTCTCTTCATATTCCTCTTCTATGTGTTGTCTTAAAAGGTTCTCTTCCTGCTTCACCAAGCAACTCAACAATTTCTTTTCTTTCTATTCCTAAGTTGTACTTACTCATATATTTCATCTTTTGACCATTGAAGTTCATTGTGCCTTACTCTTTGTAACCCCTTGCAAGTTGAGTCTCACCTGATATTCTTTCTAAGACTTCCATTTATCTTGCTACATTCCTAAACCTGTGTCGTTTTGTGGCTTAACCCAACCATCCTTCAACATTGGTGTGGCAAGCCACCTGATGTGAAGCCACAACCAAAGGCATTGGCAAGATGGAATTACCCTTTTATATATGTCCATCCATGTCTAAAAAGATGAAGAAGCTTCTCCGTACACTTATGGAGCAGAAACAACAACACCATCAACAACAAATGCAACTATAAGCTCAATACACAATACGAAGTTGCTGTGCTGAAAGCTATGGAGGCGATAGAGAGCCTAGAGGTAACTTTTTGATGGCCTTAATATTTTGAGCCACTTGAAGCTCTATGAAATGAAGATGGAATTTTTTGGTGTACCTATTCAAATGATGAGCTAGTTTTTTGTGTGACTGGTTATTTCCTCTTTGAAGCTACGCATCAATGAGTTGTATGCTATTAGTCCTAGTTGGGTTGCTTTTAAGAAAGTTTTGGAGGAGGAATATTTTTTGGAGGACCTTGGGATGGATATGACATGTAGCTTCCACGAGTGGGTTCATATGCCAAATAAAGGTTTGGTGGCCATTGAGCTTCTTCGAGAGTTCGAGTCCAAATTTAATCAGATGGATGTTGTTGGATGAGCAACCTTAGAGCCTTAAAAAGTGGAGTTATTCTTGCAAGTAGCGGATCCCATGTTGTAAGCATAGCTAGGAGAACTTTTGGGGGATAGGACACAATCTATGGTCTTGAAGACAAATTGGCAAGATGCAAAAGATGTTGTCACCACCCACTTCGGTGAAGCAATAGATGTGGAAGTCGTAGTTGTAGAATGGCATTATGTCACCCATGATCCCTCCTACTACTGTGCCTTCTTCCACTACTCATGTAGCTCCAATCTCTCTACCTACACCCACTCTTGTACCTTCTCTTGTCATGCCTACACCTCCTATGCCTACTAAGGTTGTTCTTTCTATATCTTATGTGCCTCCTTCAACTCCTACGTCTACGCTCATTTCTACCCCTATGCCTAATCCAACACTTGTACGTTCGACTACATCACCAACTCCAGCTCCACCACCACTCACTAATGAATTTATTGAAGAGTTAAGTAAAACCATGAAAGATTTAAGACGTTGATTGGTCTAAATGTGCAAGACGACAGAGACATGCACCTCCACTTCCCAAAGCTCCAAGAAGAAATAATAACTTGTGATGTCTTTGGTGTGGACAATCCAAAGCATTATTACAAGGAGTGTGAATATTTCCAAGAAGTAAGGAGAAGGAATTTGGTGTTTTGGATACTTGAGAACAAAATCTTTTTGACAGAGACTAGATTTCCTTTGCAGCCTAATTTTGGAAAAGGGGGAATGAAGCAAGTTCTTGAAGAGATGACTACTCGGAGTTCTTATGTGGCTAGAAGCAATGCTTTTGCCTATGGCATGTAGGTTGAGTGGAGTTCATCAAGTAGATCTGCTTTATGGACTTTTTCATTGGATACATCTCATAGGGGAAAGATGCAACAATCAGAGTTAGATACTATAGGTCAGATAATACAAAGAGAAATTGGTTGGGATGCACTAGTGGTCGGTTTATGCCTTTTTGGCAAAGACCCAGGGAATTGAAGTATAGGCAAAGGAGAAGAGGAGATGAGATGACGAGGCTCTTAGTACATCGAAGAAGACCAGAGGGGGTGAGTCTTATGCTCTCCCTTCTAGGCTAGTTCCAAAGTAGGTTATGGATGATGTTCAGCTCAAGGAGAAGAAGTAAGAAGCACATCCTAAAAAGCAACTTGGTTACATATACTCTTCTAACATTGAGCATGCTACAAACCTCAAAAATGTGCTTGAGGATTGGATTTTAAAGAGAAAAGTGGAGTTTACTTGTGGCAAGGCCTTAGGCATTGCTAAGAAGGAATTTCATGATGAGATTATCAACATCATAAAGCGGAAGAGACAGAATGTGCAGACTATTGAAGAATAGGGCATTATGATAGAGGAGTTGTTGGATGAAAGTGGTGATGAGTCACATGAGGCGAGTGTTCCTGTATGCTCGACTGACATAGCCAGTTCATTATGAGGAGAGTGACACACCTATCCTTGTGGCTTGTAGCCACTTTCTAGGCCTCATTGAGCTTGGGCTACAATAGAGATTGTGGTCGAAATTGGTGAGAGGGCTACCCCATGCATTACTTTCTTGGACCACGGCTCTGAGATTAATGTGATTGTACATAGAGTTTTTGAGAGTGAGAGATGATCAGTGGATCTGAATCACAATTGGTGTATAGGAGTGGTCAACAACATAGTAGGAGATTTGTATGCAACATGTTCTAGTATTCGTGTATCCATAGGTGATGTGCAAGAGGAGTTTTATTTTTTTGTACAAGATACTTGTTCATATGAGGTCATATTGGGATAGCCATTCATTATAGAGACCCACATGAAGACAAAGGTGATAGATGATGGCTCTGCCAATGCATGAGTCTGCAAACAGAGACGGGATAAGAGCAGTGTAGTTTATGACTGTATATGTCAATCATGCAAGGAACAAGGTCTCTTAGCAGGATGCTCCTTTGCTCGTAGTAGCTGACATGGATTTTCTCTAGGTACCCCTGTCCTATGAGACGATAGGGGTACGAGGTGGGCTAAGTTCTCGCCTCCTAGCATTAGTGTATATGGTTCTAGTTTTGTTGGATTTATGCAAATAGTTCAGTCTCTTATTAGAAGGTTTTTGATATGTCAAAAATTGCTAGGTTGTACATTGTCTCTCTCTGCAATATGCTTATTTTTGGATTCAATGACTTGATTTAGGAAATCCAATGAAGAATTGCTATATCAGGAGTAGAACAACTAGTAATCATCCCTAAAAGAAACAAGCAATCAATCTCCACAACCATTGAAGCACCAAAAAATACTCCTTATCACATTTGAGTGTAGTCACAATACCCCAAAGCTCACATTTGATTTGTGGATACCTACGCTGCCTTTCATTTAAGAAATTTTCTCCAAAGCGAATTGCATACCTATGTCATTCTTCATCATCTTGGCCAATAGCCCCCCATCCCAATAGAACTAGTGCCAAGTGTGACCACAATAGGTCTCCCACAAGCATAATCTGCCTTCCCAAGAGTTGGAGCAAGCTGCAATAACTGTTTGATCTTTCTCATAGCTCTAGCACGACTTTCAATCCAAATGAAAATTTTCCCCTTATGAAGCGATTGATACAAAAAATTTGAAACATGTGCAAAATGTGGAATCCATATCATATAAGACACACATGCACTAAGAAACCTCCTCGCCTCAGAAACTAATGTACAAAGCTCACCAATTTTCTTTATGGCATCCACCTTAGCTAGAGATGGCTTCCTGCCATAATAACCACATATGTATCCAACTATAACCACCTCATTGACTCCAAAAACAAACTTTGCACTTGATAAGTTCAAATGTATCTCCTCCAATCTAGTCAAAATTCTATCACAATCCAAAATATGATCAAGAACAAAGCATCTACAACTAGAAACATCCAAATATTCATCTTTTACCTCCTTTGCATAGCCTTTAATTGGCACATCATCCAAAAAAGGCATAGTCAGCGTTTGAATGAAGTCTCGTAAGGCCTTGTTCATGGTGTTCATCATATGGGCCATTGAATTCGTGGGTCCCTCTAGTAAAGTGCGCATCCCAACAAGGCCCAAGGGCGTCTTCATAGTGGTCAAGTCCTTGCTTTCCAAAACAAGTTGAAACTGATCATAACTAGAATACAAATCTCCAAGTGAATAAATAGCTCATCCAGCAAAAGTGTTTGCAAAGTTGCCCACAATTGGACTTGCACTAATATTTCTGATCATCACTCTATTAACGTACTACAAATCCTGTATAAATCTTAAAGTACCATTCATTTTAGGAATAGTAAACCATCGATTCGAATAGGGCACTGAAGAAGGCTCAAGAATGCCCATCCAAATCTTCTCATTCAACAACTCTATCAACTTTGGTAGGTGCACCTTTGGCACTGGAATGGGCTGAAGATTCCAAGGCATATGGGAAATAGTAAAGATAACCATCGGAACTACTATCTTTGGATCAACACACCCAATCTCCTTAGGCAAAATAGCAAATGCCCTACCATGCTTTTCCAACATATCCATAAAGCACTACTTAGGACGCAAAAACTCATCATTTCCGACTTTCAACTCTACTAAAGTCTCTATTAAGAACTTGTGACCAATTTGTCTAGGATCTTGCAAATTTGGCTGCCTACAGTCCTCCTCATCTAATCCTCATTATCTAAGGGTAGCGGACTTGCAACTAGTTTAACTTTCTTGTCCACAGTACTCTTGTACTTCGTGAACACCCTGGCCTCTATCTATTCTCCTGCTCTCACATCTTGTGGCATCCCACACAACTCTGCGAACTGAACATCGACAATACAATACTCATTTGATTGAGCTCTCTTAGCCTCTACCTGCATAAATGTAGCAATCTCACAATAGATCTCTAGAGAATGCGCCAAGACATTACTAGTGCAAGGCAAGTCACCTGTTTTTAGCATGGCCTCAAGTTGTGCAATTGTATCTGTGCAAGACAAAACATCAAACAAACCATTTACATCTATAAAGTACTTGTCTTCTTAAATACCTTTCTCCTTTTTGGAATGCACTGCTTGGTCGACTTTGATATATGTTGCAAGCGTGGTTGAGTACATAATGTCTTCGAGGGGCCGACACTGAGTGTTACATCGTTTGCTTCAGAATACGAGCATTATAGAGAGAGTGGAGGAGATTTGAGTTTTGTATGATGGCAATGCAGTGTATAAACTTCCACTGGTAGCAAAAAATATGCATCCAATGGAGGGTATGTAGTGAAAGTATGATGGAGATTGTTGGGGATATGTCCATCCTCGTATGCCATGTGTGTGGTTGAGTACATAATGTCTTTGAGGGACTGACACTAAGTGTTACATCGTTTTCTTCAGAATACAAGCATTACAGAGAGAGTGGAGAAGATCCGAGTTTTGTATGATGGCAAAGAGGTGTATGAACTTCCACTGGTAGCCGACAATATGCATCCAATGGAGGGTATGTAGCAAAAGTACGATGGCCATTGTTGGGCAAAACCTGCGTCAACATCGATAGCATTCCCTGGTACTATTCACCTTGCCAAAGCAAATTCATTAGAGAACTAGAGTGTCCAAATAGAAATTGTGTTGGCCTTTTGACTCACCAAACTAGGTGGCAAGGATAAGTATAAGACTCTTCATTTGCTCCACTATCATTAAAATGATTGCGGAGTAGCATGACTTGGTTCTGGTACCCTATTATGAGTAAATTATACTAATTAAGTCCCATTATATGCCATGCAGGAAAAATTAATACCAACATACTAGCTATCAAAATGTCAGCTGGCTGTTGATGGTCTCGAATGCATTGGATGATTCTATTGTAAGAACCCCCCCATCCTGCTCTCCAAGTGCGAGTGTATAGTGTATTATGTGATGTCAGCACCATGTCAAGGTTGCTCATCAAATCAAGGCACACATAACCATGAGGTGCAAAGAGGCACGTGCAGAGCTAATGTCAAAGAGGTGCAAAAGTCCGCAAATGAAATGGTAAGAGAATTTAGTACAACTGGACCTTGACACTTGCAAATCAATATGGTTAGAAGACTAGTGACAAGTACCCTAATTTGTGAACAAGGTATTCCCATTTCTAAAATTGAACTCTCGATGATGTTTGAGGAACTCCAACCACTCATTTAGAGTAATAGGTAACATATTATTCCATTCACAACACATCCCAAAATATCATTAAAAAATCATGCATATGAATATTAGTATTCCATGCATGTAGGTTCAAACACATGGTTCATGCAGCACGTGCTGAGAGTGATCGGGGGATGGAATCTCGTTTTCTAAAGTTAAAGCAATCTCATCTTCTAAAGTTAAAGCACATGATGTTGTTAACAATTATAGTAGGTGCTTTATATTCAAAATGTCAATGACTAAGCCTGCCTCAGGGGTTGACTTAGTGAATGGTATGCGAAGGGATGGCATTGGGGACCTACGTAATGGTTGGATATGCTTCGATCACGTGCATCACATTAATGATTGGACCATCATGGTAGCACATGTGTATGACCCAAGGTAGTTTCTCTTACACAATTCTACTCACAACAAAAACTTAGCAAATGTAGTTCTCCTTACTCTTCCATTCCTGTCTTGTGTTTTTGTAGTGTATAGGAGTTGATGACTCTAGAAATATGTGAGATGAAGGAAGAGGATACAGATACAAAGGCACTTTTTCAAAAAATATAAAGGAAGTGATGGAGAAGTGTGGCCACCCAAGCATTGATTTTCAAGGATTCATGGCAGATGAGGCAGCTACCAACAACCGGAGGGCCATACACATATTATTTGATGGTGGTCCAAAAAGGATAATGCAAGGAAGGGAGAGATCTTGCTTATTTAATTGGGAACAAAGTCTCCAAATGCACACATCACAGTATGTGCACAAGAGTTTCCAAGATGAGCATAAGCATTTGTGTCGCATGTGGATATGTGCAGCCATAGAAGATGATGCAACAGTACAATATCAATTCATTTGGGCTTGGTGGGCCTTAGGGAAAGTTGTGGATTGCAATATTCCAACAATGGATTGTTGGGTGGCATATTAGATATCCACATTGGAGGCGACACTTTACCAGGGTAAGACCCAATCTGTAATAGTAGGATGTGATATGTGGTGCAATTGTTTTCTCATGCTCCATATCCTCTCATGTTGGTATTTGTCCAAGTAGTGGAGGACATTGGTCATATGCCAACCACAAATCTAGTAGAGCCAATGCATGCAAGTTGGTTGGTAGGGGAGGGATTCAAAGGATCTATTAGCTTGTATGACGTATGTGTTAGTGATTTAGCCAATGCTTTACTATAGAGCACAAAATGACATGCATTCATTGGTGAAAAGTTCCACACTGCAGGACCTAGTGTGTAGAGAAGCTTTTGGGTTAATTATAACAAGGAATTAGCCCCAGACCTCGAGTAGCAGCAAAGATGGTTGAGGAGGTGGTAGGAGGAACTGAATTGCATCAACGTCTTGATTTTTGAATGTGATTGTAGCGAGGAAACATAAGGTTGATGGGAAAGTGGATCTGAGGAAGCAATCACCTCTCACAATCCTAAGTATGTGACTCAAAACATACCTAGAAGAAAGGGCACAAGAAAACTAAACTATGAGGACCCCTTGCCTTCCAACCAATCAAGGCAGTATCACCAAATTCTTCAAAGGAAATAGTGGTGGAGACAGTCCTTCATGACATGGTTTGGGCTATAAGAAGGATTCCAACTCGCAGTCATATGTAATGTCAAGGATGGTTGGGAGCTAGATAGGAAAAAAGAAAAAAACCAATAAAAAACATGATGTATAGGGTGCCTCCACCTTCATTTTGGGGCATCAGAAAGTGGTCTAGCTCAAGAGGAGAAGCTAGCAATCAACACAGAATGCAATGCCAATTCATATGGTTCTGTAATGATAGTGTAGACCATACATGGAACATTTTTTCTTCCATTCATCATGCAGAACCCAAAGTTTCACAAGTATAGCTAGTGTCGCGAGGCACAAATTTGATAGTAGAAGAAGTCCGCATGTTGGAGTGTGGTGGGTTTGTTTTACAAAAGGCATCAAAAGAGGTGGATGCTAACGAGGGCTCATGTAGATATTGGAGAGGTGTTTCCTAGGCTATAGGAAAAAGGATAGACTCTCAGCATTGGCCCTAGATGCAACTGTGAAGGGCCACACAGTAGTGAAGCCCTTGAAGCATGAGCTTTTCAAACTAGAGAGACCTAGCTCAAGTGTCTTGCAGCAGTGTTATGATGTGCACATTGCAAAGAATCCAACATGTAATTGCTGAGATTTCATGGACAATATCGTAGAAGAAAAAGCGTATTTGGCATGCAAATACTTGTACTATGTGTACCTCCAAATGTTTGGAATGGATGCAAATGTAATTATGTTTATACACCAACCATACTTGTTACGGATTCTTCAAATGCCATAACAATCAAGACACATTATTCTGCCTGAAAACACCACAATATTGCAGAAAACTTATTGAATAAATTTGCAGCTATTGATACCATATAACATTCAGGAAATATATCCAAACATGAAGCACCTATCAGATTCAACAACATAGAATTGCTGTCCATCAAATATTACAATGTTTACTATCACCATAGCCATCATTAGTTAAATAACTTGAAAGAGAACAACATTAATATCTAGGGAACAACCAAACAACAATAGGATCAAACATCAGTTGCCATTTTAGGGCACGGTCTCTCATCGTATTTCATTCTTGATCATACAACAAGTGCTCGATTTCAACTGCCTAACATTTTAGACTTGCGCCCTGACTTTCAAGTGAAACATCATATGAAAGATAAAGGTTGCTTCATACATGCTGATCCAAAAGACTACATGCACACTAATTCTAAGGTATTAAATAGTGCTAAATATACAATGGAATTCAAGTCCTAATACTGGTACAACTTCTTCAAATGCCATAACAATCAAGACACATTATTCTCACTGAAAACACCACAGTATTGTAGAAAACTTACTGAATAAATTTGCAGCTATTGATACCATATAGCATTTAGGAGATATATCGAAATATGAAGCATCTATCAGATTCAACAATGTAGAACTGTTGTCCATCAAATATTACACTATTTAATATCACCATAGTCATCATTAGTTAAATAAATTGAAAGAGAACAACATTAATACTTAGGAAACAACCAAAGAACAATAGGATCAAACATTAGCCACCATTTCAGGGTGCTGTCTCTCATCATATTTCATTCTTGATCATACAACAACTGTTTGAATATAATTGCCTGATGTTTTAGACCTGCACCTTGACTTTCAGGTGAAACATCATATGAAAGATAAAGGCTGCTTCATACATGCTGATACAAAAGACTACGTGCACACTAATTCTAAGGTATAAAATAGTGCTAAATATACGGTGGAATTCAAGTCCTAACACTTGGCACAACCCGGTGGATGACTGGGCTAGTCATGACTTGAACCCACAAGCATGTAGATATCTAACTAAAAACATGAAAACAAGATATGATGAAGAACTACTCAGAGAACACAATTATGCCTTGTTAGAGGCCTTGCACCCCTTGACAAGCCACACTGAGCTACCATGAGTAAAGCCCCTCTAGGATACTCATAGCCCTCTTGTGTAGTTGCATAATTAGTTATAAGGTCAGTAGAATGCTCAAAACATGGCATAAACAAAACAAGAAGTACAACCAAACTAACAACTAAGAGGATCTAGGAGTATAGAGGAATGATGTCTGTGCATGAAGAAATCTTCCATACCATAGCATCAGCATCATGGTCCTCAACAGTATCATGATCCATGACAGTAAAATCCTGATGAACTATGTGAATCACTTCTTGAATAACAGAATCACCATCATGAGATAAAAAATCTCTATGTTGCAACAAAGAAGCCACATACTCATCACTTTTTCTTTTTGCATCCAAAGCCTTCTCCAACTTATCAGTCACGTCCATGCATTTAGTCTCCAAATCAGCCACTTTCAACCTTAAGGCATCTCTCTCATGCACCACATCCTCATAATCTGCTGAGACAAAAACATTTTTAAGCATATGATAAGGTCTGGAAATCATTCCATCAAACTTATCAGCAACCATTTGCCATGCAGTTTTGACATCATCTAGTAATGCATTCCTAATATCCTCAAACTCAGATTTTAATATCACCGAAGCATCTATCTCAACTTCTATATTGTTGAAAATTTGTTTTCCAACTTCTTGTAATGGCTGAAACCTTTCCAAGAGAAATTTATAATCAACTTGAAGTCCAACATATTTTCCCATAAAGTCCGCATCTCATCTAAACATTTAGTTCTAGGTTCATTAGTCCACTTCTCAAATAAGGCAGTAGACATCTTGTTTCTATCCAACAATTGCTGCATCTCTATGAATTTCCCCCCAAGTTCAGATTGTAATGTTTCATGACCAGTTGCTTTTGCTGCAACTTCTGAGACAACTCCTCGATTGTCTTTTGCTGAATAGACAACTAAACTTGAACTGCAATCCAAACACTTTGCTTATCATATGCTTGAAAATAATTCATGAGTTTCTACATAACCCCCACAACATTAGAGAGACTATCAATATGACCATCATGAATCTGAGAACGAACTGAAACGAAAGGTATATCTACTTCATTTTCAGCCACATGTTGATCACCAAGTACATTACCATAATGGTTTTGAAATTCAAGAGAAACATCTTTCTTTGTCCCATCTGACATAGGTATACTCCTAAGCCATATCCTACCAATCTTTTACTTTTTCTTTGCACAAAGATTGCCTTCCATTTTAGAAGTATTATGAGCTTGTTTGTCAATATTAAGTACATTCTCAATACTTGCATCCTTATTATCTTTCTTGACAAATTCTGAAGAAGCAACCTGCTTGGCATATGCCTCATCATACCCCACTTGCCTCAAATCAAAATAAATAGCATGTTTCTCAAGATTACCATAAGACAAATCATGAACATTATGAATATTTTTACCATCATGAGAAGCATTGATTTTAACCTCTGGTTCCACTGCATCGTTTGTCAAAGATGTATCATATCCAACTTCAACAAATATTCAACAGCAAGTTCGGGATACAACACCCATGCATATTCATACAAACCTACTAGGAAACAACCCATTCGAGATTTTTGAAAGACCTTCTTGGTTTTTGAGATCTTAATGTCACCCATTAGCCTCTCACACATAAGACCTGCCCAATTTGGCATCCCCAAAATTTTAGCATAATACAGAATGACATAGGTGTCTCTAGCAATGATGTCGATTTTAATGAACAACATAAACCACTCCATAAACCATCACAACTGCAATTTCTTGACCCCATCAACACGTTTCAACACATACACATTCCTAGGTCTAGGAAGGTCCCCAAAAGAATAATGCATTTGATCTTCAATACACTGATATGCAATCAGATTATCATTCATATGAAGAGGAAAGACCTTGCTCACAATTGTAGCAGTCAACTCGACACAGTGTGCAATCTTGCCATTGGAGTACCTTAAAATATCAATTTGTACTGAAGCATGTACATTCGAGGCCCATCGATCCCATGGCAATCAGGCATACTCATACAACAACACTTGGGGTTGAAAGGTATGCAAAATTCGTTGGTATAACCTCATCGTCTCCCTGCTATGCCGATTTTTCATCATCAATGCCCTCATATAGCTCATCATCGTCTTCTTCCTGCCGCTCACACTTGGACATTAAAAGCTTATGAGTAGAAGAATGGCATGTATGCATCATGGCGACGATGGCTGCAGGTTGAGAATGAGTCGAGAATGGCGAAAGGGATGAAGCCCCAAAAGAATGCATAGTCTCTTCCATATGCATGCCAAAGTCCAATTTGTCACTTAGTCCACCCTTCTTCGTGCCAAATGTCACTTCAATATCATGGCAAGTCTAGAGGAACTCTTAAAAATAACCTTATTCATTGTGGATAACCTAATTTCGCTAAGTCCTCTTGGGATGCACACATAGTCATTTCCCCAATCTTGCTAGTCTAAACCACGGTCTTCCCAAAATCATTGTAGAGGAATCACCAATTTATGTCATTCTCAAGACCACAACACTGACCCTAAGCTTCAGGCCAGCTTCTTGAATTTGTTGATTTATAAGAATACCCAAAGGCTGTAACCTCCTTTGGTCTGCCATTTGAACTTGAAATGGGGCTAGTAATAGCTCTTTTTGCTTAGTTACCAAATATGTATGTTCATGAAGTATGTTAACTCTTGAACCTCCATCCAACAGAACATCATCATACTTATTACCTGCATACTCAACTTGAATGATTGTAGGTACTTGATAATCCACCACTTCTTGTTGGGTTGGTAGCATTGCTTGATAGTCAAGAACTATTTGATCCTAAATTGCTATACTTTCAAGAACTTCTTGTTGCTCATGTCTGATCTTCAAGAGTAAATTCTCCTTAAATCCCAGTATTAGATCCAAAATTTGCTCTAAGGTTAAATGCAAAGAACACTTTGCTAAAGCACAGAATAGCTCTTCTAATGAGTGAAGTAGATCATACCTTGTTTACCAAGAAGACAAAGAAAGACTATGTGATTTTGGTGGTCTATGTAGATGACTTGGTCATTACAGGTGATGATACATAGGGGATTGATGAGATCAAATCTATGTTGCATAAAGAGTTTCAGATAAAATATCTGGGAGAGTTGAAAAATTTCCTTGGTATTGAGGTCATACACACATAAACATTGATTACAAAATAAAAACTCATTACTAAAGCTTGCATATTTGTGGATTATCTATTGTGATGGTAAGAAGGGATATTGATTGGTGAAAAATGTATAAATTCTATGCTAAATCAATATGCTGAGAGAGAGAGAGAGAGAGAGAGAGAGAGAGAGAGAGAGAGAGAGAGAGAGAGAGAGAGAGAGAGAGAGAGAGAGAGAGAGAGAGAGAGAGATTCTTCATCTCCTCTCTCTTTCACCCTCAATGCAAAGGCCCGAGGATGGATTCTTTGTCTCCTCTCTCTTGTTGTTCTTTTCTTGTAAATTCCCCCCTTTTGGTTTGTTCTTGTTCTTTTTTCTTTTCTTTTGTTTGTTTTTGTTGAGAGTGAGGTGCATTGAGGGTGAAAGAGAGGAAGTGAG
Organism: Lygodium microphyllum; assembly: GCF_053477565.2. Taxonomy (NCBI): domain Eukaryota; kingdom Viridiplantae; phylum Streptophyta; class Polypodiopsida; order Schizaeales; family Lygodiaceae; genus Lygodium; species Lygodium microphyllum. Next base: position 71,372,885 of record NC_141160.1, read on the forward strand.
AGAGGGAGAAGAAGAAAGGAAAAGGAAGAGAGCACGAGAGAGAGAGAATAAACATGAAAGATAACAAAGAATGTAAGAAAGAGAGAGAGGGAGGGAGAGAGAGAAGAGAACGAGTGAGAAAAATACGAGGGGTGGAGAGAAACAAAGAGAGGGTTTGCCACGAAGAGGAGACAAACAATCCATCCTCCTCTTGGTTTGTTCTTGTTCTTTCTTCTTCTTTTTTGTTTTTTTTTTTGAGAATGAAGTGCATTGAGGAAGAAATAGAGGAAATGAGAGAGGGAGAAGAAGAAAGGAAAAGAACGAGAGAGAGAGAGAGAGAGAGAGGTTTGTATAGTTTAGGGATATAGATTTATAGATTTATCTATTAGTTAGTTAGTTTAGTTAGATACTTTGCTTTAAATTGTTTAGATTACTGATCAATGATTGAGAGAGAGAGAGAGAGAGAGAGGTTTTTATTGTTTAAATTTTTATCTATTTAAATAATTGATTAGTAAGTTATTAGGTTTGTTTACAATTAGTAAGTTTAGATTTATAGATTTCTAGTTGATTCAAAGAGAGAGAGAGAGAGGGAGGGAGAGAGGAGAATGAGTGAGAAAACATGAGGGGGTGATAAATTTTTGATTTGTTTTTCTTGAGAATGAGGTGCATTGAGGGAGAAAGAGAGGAAATGAGAGAGGGAGAAGAAGAAAGGAAAAGAAAGAGAGAACAAGAGAGAGAGAGAATAAATATGAAAGATAACAAAGAAATGGGGAAAGAGAGAGAGAGGGGGAGGGAGAGAGGAGAATGAGTGAGAAAACACAAGGGGGTGGAGAGAAACAAAGAGAAGGGCAACACACACACACACACACACACAGAACATAAAACGAACAATATAAAGAAAGGTACAAAGAAAGGGGGAGAAAACCAAGACTTTAGTTGACATTAATTTTGTTGAGTTACAAGAAAAGAAATCGTTTCTCAAACAAATTAAGAAAGAAAAAGAAAATGAGAACAAAAACCAATAGTTTGTCATAACTAGACAAAACGGAAAATGATGATGGTCACGAGGCGTATCTTAATCAGCGTGTCACGTGTCCTTGCTCTCAATATAAGTTGGCAATCAAACGAAAGCACCACTTGTCTATAGAACACATATGACACTTCGGTGAGTTTCAATCAGAGATCATTGATCAAGCAATCTCAGAAATGTGTATCAATTATTCCTTATATTATTTTCGCAAACTAATTGAATATAATATACAAAAACATTAAACGTGGTGGTAATATCTATACAGTGAGGTGACATCCATCCCAAGGAGGAATGCACCTATTGCGGCTAGTGAGAAGAGTTCATGGGCATGCAATGGATGGAGTGCCTGAGCCAATCCACCACTTGGAAAACACGACACAATCTATACCATCAATACTAGAGGAGATATGTAGCCTTTCAGACTTTCTTACAATCTTGGAGCCTGAGATGGAGGCAATGATTGATGCATTGATACCCATGGATACCAAGATATCTAATTCACTAAGAGAGGAAGCATCCATACCATTATATGATGGGTGCTGAGTATCTCGCTTGAAGATGTTGCTGCTTGCACTCCTAAGTGTGCAAGCAAAATATAGGTGGAGCAATGTGAGTGTGATCGAGTTGTTCAGGTACCTTCTACATATGCTTTGTTGATTTCTTTTCGGCACCATTATAAAAAATAATTATGCTCTTTCAAGGTGTTTTATGATTTCTTTTCAAGTTGCTAAAGTATCATATATTGCCACTTGAAAATACCATGCCTGAGTCTCTAATGATGTATGACATGTTTTATGAAAGCTTGGCATGGACTATAATAGCATCCATGCATGTGTCAATGATTGCGTGCTATTTCAAGGAGAGCACGAGACTATGGAGACATGTCCAAAGTGTGGTGCTCACAGGTACTGATAGGACTTGCAAAAGAAAGCCATCCCTCAGAAAGTTCTTAGACACTTTCCACTTATCCCCCATGTACGTCACATGTTTCGTACATCCGGCATGGTGAGCTTGACAATGTGGCATGCACAAAATAGATCCACAAATGGAGTCCAACAAATATCACTGGATTCACACGCATGGAGCCACATTGACTCTGCCTTTCCAGGCTTTGCATGAGAGCCAAGGGATCTTTGTCTCGGTCTTGCTATGGATGGCGTAAACCCATTCGGTTTCCGCTCAACTTCTTATAGTGTGTGGCATGTAGTCCTTGTTAACTACAACATCCCGCTATAGCTTTCTACAGAGAAAGGACACTCGATCCTTAGCTTGCTCGTTCCTGGCCCCAACAAAGTCAAGAATATGGATGTCTATCTCCATCCATTAGTCAATGAGCTTAAGTTTTTGTGGGAGGAGGGGGTTGCCGTGGAAGATATGATGATGGTCGATGGTCTTGGTCGCCGCTAATATACAAGCCATTCTCATGTGGACCATGCATGACTTTTTGAGATTTGGGGAGTGCTCAGGTAAGTAGGCTTCTATTCTCGTTGTTCATATCTATCATAGTTCGTTCAAGTTTGTATTCACTAAATAGAGGTGTCAGGACATGTCTGGTTACCTCAGGTTATCATGCATATCCATTGTGTGGGCAATAGTTAGACTCTCGAAGGTCACAAACCATGAAGACGATGGTATATCAAGGACACACCTCTTTCTTATCGGAGGGTCATGAACTGAGGGAAGGTTTTCTTAGATGAACTCCAGCACGAATGAACGCCTAGAGCTGGTATGGGTTGAAAATGGTCCACACAGAGTTGCATTCAAACGGAATGTGATAATTCTTGGTTTTCTACAAGTTGTCATATTGGACCCACTTATAGATCAACCACTTGTTGGATTCCATGCATATTTTTAAGAATGTGGACAACTTACTATGGGACCACATCACAGGAAAGAGCATTGAAGGGGCATAAATGGATTTGAAGGAGGTAGGTAAGATGGAGGCACTTTGGCTTGCGAGTGCTAATGGTCGCTTGAAACTACCTCGCGCTCCTTGGGTTTTGTCCATTAAAGAAAAACACATTGTGAAGCAAATTATCAGGTCTATCCGCACTTCAATGGGTATTATGCGTTCTCTTAGATCCACTTTTTCTAAATACAACCAACTATCAGGGCTAAAATCCCATGATTGGCATAAGATATGTCAGGTTTGTACTACAAATGGATTGTAAGTGGTTGCATATTTTGCTATTTGGAGTCTAGTTGATGTTTGTAATGCTTCTTCATTTGTGGCAGTTTATACTACCGATCGCAATCATAGGATGCTTCACTTGAGAAATAGATGGGGGTGATTTACAGGTTGTCAAATTTAGTGCAATGGATCTCACAGAAGGAGATCAAGACATCCTCTATTGAATCTACAAGGCAGAGAGCAGTGGAGATGGTTTGTCTCTTTGAGAAGTACCTGCCCACTAGTATACAAACCCACCTCCTGGTGCATCTTGTAGATGAAGTGGAGATTGCAGGACCTGTCCATATATGATGGATGTTCTTCTTAGAGAGTTTCATAAAAACTTTGAAAGGCTTTGTGCGACAACGAGCTCGGCCAGAAGGTAGCATGGTTGAAGATTGGTTGGTGTCTAAGGCATTAGTGCATATTTCAAAGTGGCTACCAACGGTGGATTCAGACAACAATATGCTATAGTCGTTGAAGTATGATGATAGAGTGACCGGAGATGTGGTGGTTGGAAATGGGGTAGAAAAAAGGATGGATGCTGCAATAGAGGAGAAAGTGAATCGTTTTTGTATGTTGCACCATGGATCCATGGAGACATGGCTCGCTAGGTACGAGTAGGCCATGAAAGATCGGAAGAAGTGCGATTGAAATTTTGATGCAGTACGTGCCATCGACTAATTCGATATCCCAAGGGCATGGAGGAGATGCCACGGTTTATGTCTATGCGATGGTTATAGGTGGAGGTCTCTACTGAGGAGTGGGAATTCTCAAGGGGATGTAGTCCAAAGGTGACCACATGTTTTATAAGCTATCGTATCTAGATTTTATATATGACAACTAATCGAATTATTTCAATGTATAGTACAAAATATACAATGTGGCGTAGTCGCGTGGGCAACATTTTTGCGTCGAGCGCATCAACAAAATGTGCTCCACAATGGATTGTGGTGTCATGGCAAAGTTCGAGCAAGAGAGTCAATGGTGAGCCATGAATCCAAACACCATTATAGATGAGATGGAGTATTTTGGAAACTTGCAAAGTGTTATCATGGTAGATTACCGTAGCTTCTCCATGATTATATTTGATGTGCAGTGGTTCAAAGTGGTACTGGAAGGAGTCGGGCCAATCGTTCAAAGAGGTCCATCTGGATTTCTCGAAATACATTCCGAAAAAAGATGGACGGATCTACGCGACATGTTTGTCTTGTTGGTCCATTGTGAACAAGTGCATGCACTATTTTTTAAATTTTATTACGACATGGTATATATCACAAATGTTGAATCTCTCTCGTATGTAATTTTCAACATGCAATTTTCTATCCAAACCCCCGACAACCTCGATGGTGGTATGTTGTGCCTTTAGCTCCCCGAAGTGCGAGAGTGTATGATGTGAAAAAAATGTTCCCAATGTAGATGAGGACAATATACAAATGAAGGGGTTGATATTGCAAGGGGTGGAGATCGAAGATGGCTTGGAGCGTGTAGAGGAGGCAGAATCAGGTAACGATGAGACGGAAAGATAGGAGGCCAAGAATTCTTTGAGAATGAGGTGGACTCATCCTTTTGTGGTGACCTATCTATCAACATTCTAGTCTGTGCAGAGTTGTGCTAGGAGATTAATATGGGACCATAGGCTACGTCATAATTGCAGCATCCACCTACACAATTCGTTGATGAATCACTTGTAAGGGTACTTTAGAATATGCATGTTAACATCACTTTTTGTATGTGCAGATAACCTTTGATGATATTTTGGAGAGTACGATGAGTCGAGGGATGATCAATGAGGAGTTGTAGGATACATTTACATATATGTCTCTAGACTAGATGGATCAATTTAGAGATATGGCGGACCAGGAGCTGTCTTAGACACCATTAGGCTATTTTGTTAGATCTACATCGGCACACTTTGAT